>NW_005842610.1:944784-969031 GCF_000455745.1 Alligator sinensis
AACTGCAGGACTCGAACCCGGGTAGAGCTCTGGATTCACTCACACGAAGTTTGCTAGGCTCCATGGAACTTTGCGCGCAGGCAAGGGTATGTCGAGGGATCAGGCGGCGACAGGGAGAGGCGAGAGGTTGATCAGACCCCTTATAGCCTTCTTGAGATATACGCTGGGTCCGATAGGCTCCACAGCGCTTAGAGATCTTCACGAGACATGAAGTTCTCCTCCTCCTGATGGTCGTGGAGTCCTCCAACTTGGGCAGAAACCACTCAAGCCTTTTATACGGCTAGCAAGCCAATCGCTAGCTGCCACGTAGGAATAATTTAGAACTGACCAATAGTGGGGCACGAATCTGAATACAAATGGCGGGAACTCCTTGCAACGTGCATTTCTGTGTTGCAACGAAGAAATGCACCCTGCAAAGAAAGCTACAAGTGGCGGGAAATAATTCAGCAGTGCTGAAGCACACACAAACAAAAATCACCCTGGGAGCCCCTCAGGAAGACTACTGATTGAGGTGTTCCATGGAGAGCTATGTGCCTGACCCTCACCATCCAGGAATTCACTCCGAACTGATGAACACATTATTCTTTATTATACACAACCAATTTATATACAGGAAAAATAAATAAACAAAAATATATCATATCAACAGTTAATAATAAAACTAACAATTTAGATAAAATTTGCAACTACAACATGAGGTAGATAATTCCAGCACAATGGGTGATCCCACTTGTGTTAAACCACCTCAATAATTAAATTCACCTTGTTACAACCCTTTAAAACAGTTCCCCCCAACTCCCTCATAACCCAACTGATTTCCTTCTCGTCACAATCCACTTCCCATAACAACAAATGGCAACACAGCTATAACTATGATCCACCACTAGATGGCAAAAATGAGGCTTCTGTTGTTCCAGGGAAAATGGTCTCCTTCCTGGTAACACAGCGAAACAGGATCTGAACAGCTGTTGCAGGCAACAGGCTCCCTTTTGTTTCCTTCTGGAAATACATTTCGTGCAAACACTAGCGATTAGGTGTACCCTCACACACACATCCTGGTTTGTTTTCTCTCAGCCCATTCCTTCTCGGGCCTGTCTCCCCCTCCCAGCACATCCCCCTGCAGACAGGGGTTTCCCTCTGCAGGGCTCTGACTCTGCTGCTTCTCCCAAATCCAGCAAGCTTCCTAGCTTTGCTTACCAACCCCTCCCCACTCTCTCCCTGGCACCTGTGTCCCTGGTTGCACAACTCCAAACTCGGTTGGGAATCAACTTCTCATGGGATGACACAGGCTCTCCCCCATCCTGATGCCTGCTCCCTGGGCAAGTTTCAGCTTGGTCTCCCTTGTCTAGGGACTGAGTCTCTGCCCCCTCTCTCCAGGGCTGGAGTTGGCTCCTCCACAGCTTCTTCTCTTCTTTTCCCTCCCTCAGCTTTTTATAACTCAGTAGCAACCAATCAGAGCCCCCCGTTTGCAATGTGGGCTCTGGTCACAATTCAGACATTCCAATAAAAAGACTGCACCATGCACTGTACACCCTTCTGTCTGGTAAAGCATATGCACCCTCTGCAAAGTTTTTGCCGCCCTTTTCTTGCACAGCTTTTAAGGACAGCTCACCCACTCAGCTTGCAGCCAGGCAAGCTTTGCAGTTGTTACAACAAGATATAACCAGAGATTTCAAATCAAAATCCAGTGTCAAAAGCATGCTGCCCTGCTCCGGTCTTTCCAAGTTCTTTGCAGGAGAATTGCTCTATTATTTTTCTGCCATCAAAAAACGAAGGAAAAATAAGAGCTGGCGTTTTCAGAACCACTTCTTTAGCCTGAAGGGAGAAACTGTGAATGCAGGTTATTGCTCTGCCACCATTATCTATAGCCTAACCATGAGGCCATAATAGAGGGCCCCAACACTTTCCCTAGCTGTGTGCCCAAAGAATGAGAAGCCTGCTACACTACAGGGAGAGAAAAAGCACGGCTGCCTTAGGTTAGTTTAATACTCCTGTACTGAAGACTGCTCCCAAAGATAGGAAGCTTCTGTTGCTGTCATCTGCCTCCAGGCCTAAAGTGAGAGACATTTGTGAGATGGCAGCTGAGGGAGAGCTGGGGGAGCAGCAAACATGGGAAATCCAAGAGGGAAAAAAAAATCTGAGGTAGATATGCGAAAGGAAGCAAGGAAGGGTGGAGAGGCTGTCTGGTTGCACATCACACCATAATTGACAGATTTTAATGGCTTTTATCTCTCAGAGCTGCTTTAAAGAGGTTTTCATGCTGTGAAAATTAAATAAATTCATTTTATAGCATGAGTCACTGGGATAAAAACTTCCTAAATCCGGTAGTTATCTGTTAACCTTGGTAATCTGCTAATTGTGGCATGACATGTACTAGGCCTTGCATGTTCCACATAGAATCATAGAGAATCAAGGCTGGAAAGGACCTTCAGAGGTCATGTAGTCCAACCCCCTCAGGCAGGATCATCCATATTCAAACCATCTTATACAAATCCATTGTCTAACTTCCTAACAAAACTACAACCCAGACACAACACAAGACATAACACCCTAATCTGCCACAGGCAAAGCAGAGGGCCCATGGAAGCCAATATCCTGCTGCTGCAAAGGTTGTTAAAATATACTCAAGAGATCCCAGGAAGAGAGCCTACCATTACAGAGGAAGGCAAAGGCCCCCACAGTCCGCACCAATCTGACCATGGGTAGAAGTCCTTCCTGACCTCAAGTCTGGCAATCTGTCTGACCCTGAGCAGAGAGGCAAGACCCTCTAGTCAGGAACTTCTGGGTTTGTGTCTCAGCAGAATCAATGACACACTTCAGTCAAAATCACCAGCCTTGACTGCAGCTAACACCTAATGCTTCTGAGGAAGACTTATGAACATGCCTAGCTCCTTCAACCTCCCCTCCATATGACTTGTGCACACTGTGCACAATACACCTTCTCTTCTGAGTACACTTGACTGATCAGGCAATTTGTAAAAAACAAAACTTCTTTGAACATGGGGAATAGATAGGACAGATTAATTAGACTGATTGACAGATTGATGCATAGACTGGATTGTGTTAAGTAAGGTCTCAACAGAGACTGAATTCTCATCCCATTACCTGGACGAGCTTGTATACCCCTATGTCCCTCAGTGGGTTTAGTGCTTTGCTTCACTCCTTTCTATTTAGTACCCCTACTTTCTGCAAATCCATTGACAGCATCTGAGGAAGTAGGCTGTAGCCTAGGAAAGCTCATGCCTCTTTGAATGAGTTAGTCTCTAATGTCACTTTTACATGTGCTTTTACACACACTTTTACACAAAGATGCTTTAATCGGAGCGGCTCCAAGAGCCACTCTAATTAAAAGCACCACTACGTCTCGTGCATCAGTGTCCCTGTGCTTAAAAATGGCAGTGGGGGTGCTTGAACTAAAGGTCATTCCATGAACTTTAGTTAAAGTGCCTTCACTGTCATCTTTAAGTGCAGAGATACTGATACATGAGGCAGCTGCTGGAGCACAGTAATTGCCATGTTCCAGCAGACTTGATTAATTAAGTCTGCTCCATTGCACTGGAATTCCAGCACATTGGATCAGCCTCTGTGCTTGTGTACAGGCACCCCAAGATGCCACCCTGCCTTGCCTTCTGCCTTTGACAGAAAGGGAAAAAAATGGCCCTTTGCATCAGTGATATTTAATTTCCACATATGTGCTAAGGGCAGTAGTACCACTTACAGAAACTAGGGCCATTCAAGGAATGGCTGTTTTGGTTCAGCAAATAATATGAAAAATGAAAGATTTTTGTTTCCCTGAACCTGAGACACTGCACTTGTCCCAGAACAGCTTGATTCATTTAGGGGCACATATAATAAAAGTGGGCAAAGTGAAAGGTTAGATCAGGGGTGGGCAAAATATGGCCTGCAGGTCGAATTCAGCCTGCCAGACCATTCTATCCAGCCCATGGGGCCCCTAAAAAATTTAGAAAATTAATATTTATCTGTTCTTGGCTGCCTGTCAAAGATGAAACTCAGAAAAGGAAACTCAGATAAGAATGCGGCAAGGCGGGGAGGACCACAGGAGATTGGGTCCGGGCCAGCTCCTGCTCCTGCTGAGTCCTGCACTCACAGTGATGCACCCGGGAGCCATGTGGTGCTGGAGCAGCCAGTGGGTGAGGAGGAAAGCAGGGAAATGGCAGCTACAGGTGGGGGAGTGGCAGTGAGCAGGCACACGAAGTGCAGCAACAGCTAGGCGGGAGTGCAGGGCCCACACCAGTGTCCTGGGGCCCCCACCTGTAGCTGTCATTTCTCTGCTTTCCTGCCTGCTGCTGGCTGCTCCAGTACCACTTAGCTCCTGGCTGCATTGCCAGACCACGGGAGCACGGGGCCCATGCTGGTACCTTGGGGCCAGTTGCAGGAGGGGGTGTGTGTGCGTGTGTGTGTGTGTGTGCGCAGGGAGAGAGGGACAGTGTGTGTGTGTGTGTGTGTGCGCGCACGCGCGTGTGGCTGCAGGGAGAGAGGGACAGTGTGTGTGTGTGTGCGCGTGTGTGCGCGCATGTGTGTGCTCATAGGGTAAGTCCCACATACACACCACACCAGCCTCATACACACAGACCCCCCTACCCCTTCACACAACCCAGCCGCCCTCCCCCCACAAACCTCATACCCACCCACATTCCACATATCCACACACACCTACGTGCTCCCTCACCCCACACCCACACCTCCACCCCAACCACCCCCCCATCCACACCCTCTCCCCCACCCCGCATACTCACCCACCCACCCACCCATACCCACACACCCACAGCCCCCCCACAAACCTATACCCATCCCCCATGCTCCCCCCCATATACAAGAGTAAAACTTCATTTTAAGCTATTGTGCAATCACCTCTATGTACACTACACAAACACATGTAAATCAGGACAAAATTTTTTTTTTTAATCAAATTAATGAATGTTGTAGATGTTTGCTTTTTAGAATATAATTTGGTATTTTTCTGGTTCCAAGATGGCAAAACTCCTTGCTGAAAGCAGTACTTCTGGGGAAAAAGGGAGGGACTTCTGGTGGCAAAGGTCAGGGGCTAGGGGGCAGAACTTCCAGTCACAAGATGGTGACCAGGGGGTAGGCCATCTGTCAAGGGGCAGGGCTACCCATGCAGCCCTTGACAGCTTGCCAAAACTCAGTAAGTGGCCCTCCACTTGAAATAAATGCCTGCCCCTGGGTTAGATCATAGGGTTGCCAGGAAAGGTAATATCCCCACCTCAACAGCCCTCAGTCAGGGTGGGGAAGAACCAGGTTCAGCTGCTTCCTCTGCCTCAGAGGATTTGAGGCCATGTCTCCTGCCTCTTGGGAAAGCATCTAGGACACAGGTGTTCCCTAGTGGATTGCTCTCAGTCCCTTTTGTTGATCCTGTTATACTTTTCCTATATCACTAATCATTCATTGGAAGGAAGGATGCCAGATGAGCAGCCTCCTCACCCAGCTGGGGATCTGTGCTTGCTTTTGGCTTCAATGGATATTTATGTTTTTTGTACAAAATTGTTAGCTCTGGATTTAGGACCCAGATGCCTTGTTCCGGGGAGGGGCCCAACCCTCAGACTGACCATGACCTTTCCATCTGTTGATAATAGGCAAATTTATTGATACACAGTGAAACAGAAAAGAAGCAATACAAACAATCAAGCAATTCTATATACCTAACAATCCTAGGCCTGTCATTCAAGTCAAGAAATGTCTGGCCAGGATGCAGGCTTCACTCTGAAGGCTCTCTCTTAGGTGTCAGATGTCAGCATGTCAGCAGCCTGGAGGTGGGATGCTGAGGCCCCCCTCCCCAGTGGGGAGGAGGAGACAGGCTAGTGTTGTGCAGTCTGTCCATGGTGGCCTTCGGAAACCCTCCTGGGAGACAGGGACCCCTCTCAGGGAAGAGGATGGGGAGGGGGAGGACCCTTTGTTACTCTCAAGTTTCTGCTTTTGTATTCTCCTTCCCCCCGGTGACTCCTGATGATTTGTGGGTATCACCAATTGGTCTCTCTGTGGTCGTCATACTGTCCATTTTCTGTTTCATCAGTACATTCCAAGCCTATCACATGCATAGCTTTCCCAAAACAGGAATTTCAGGTTCTTTGGCCTTGTAAGCTGGTGCCAACCTCTCTCATGTTATGGAACACTGTGGTACATGCCCCCAGTTTCTCAGACTGTGTCCTTGTTTGTTAGCCAGCCTGTCTGTTTCTGAAGGGTGAGAAAAATGAGAGAGAGAGAGAGAGAGACCTGGGCTTTTAGAAATCAATTAACCCCTGCTCCCCATCTTGAACCATTCTAATGCACATAAATATACCTTTAAGCCAATTTCCAAAAAGCAAGCCTTCAAATACCATTTTCAAGCCATCAGAAGTGAAGCATCTCTAACAGAAGGGACTGAGAGCACCCTGCTTCAAAATGCCCTCAGCGTGCTGATTAGGAGGTAGAAGCCCAAATCTATTCTTTGCTGCATTCAGAGAAGGGGTTTGAAACAAAGTCTTCTACCCCTCAGGTGTCACAGCTACCTGGAGATGGGGGTAGGATGGAGGGGTTGTGAGGCAGGGCACTCAGACTCAGCTCTTGAGCTGTCCCATTCTGTATAAGATGCTTACATTTTCATTAATGCAGGATGCATGATTCTTCAGCCTGGTGGTTGCAAATGGCCTATCTGAGACCCACTGCCACTACACATAGAGACACCCTGAAAATCCTGATTTACACACTTAATCCCCAGCTCTTCCCAATAGGAATAACTCATTTAAACCCAGAAAGAGTATTCCCACTTTCTGGGAATGTGATAAAGGATGGACCCCAAAGGATGTCTGGATCCTTCAAGTGCAACTCATGGAAATTACAGCTTGAAGTGAAACTGAGGTATCTGTTTGTCCTGGTGAGGAGGACAGGATTAGTAGGGACTCTAAGGAGTTCACATTACAGTTATTGCCAGACTAACCCAACCTCTATCTTCCACATGAGGGTTATTCCAGCACTGGCACAATAAGTATCCTAGAGCTGTTTAAAGGAAGTAAAACCACAGCAGCTATTGTATACAATACATAAATCCAGAGCTACCAGCAGCCAAAGATCAGGAAGAATGAACAAAGTCATAAGACAGAAGTTTAGGGTTGCC
This sequence comes from Alligator sinensis, assembly GCF_000455745.1. Taxonomy (NCBI): domain Eukaryota; kingdom Metazoa; phylum Chordata; order Crocodylia; family Alligatoridae; genus Alligator; species Alligator sinensis. The sequence continues at coordinate 951,917 of NW_005842610.1, forward strand.
TTGCTGTTATAGAAGGGAGAAACTTTTAGAAACACTGCATCTTTTCATTCCTCCCATTTTCCCTGAGGAAAAAAATACGAGTTGAAGCTTACCAATGACTTCATATTTGGGCTATTTTGCACTCAGAAAGACAAACCCTACTAGCAATCCCCTTTCATCTGTACCAGTGGTATTCCAGCCTGGGTGCTTCTGCTGGTCTCAACTGAGTCAGTACAGTAAGAAGTAAGAATTAGGTTTGGGATCATTTTTTCCAAAGCCAGGGTAGGTAAAGTAAAATAAAACCCCACAGAGATTTCCAAAGTCCTTATAGATGATACCTGTAGACTTACAAAACATAAAAGGGTTTTTCATACTCCATCAGCTATTGTGCAGGGACCTGAATTCTCTACTACCTTCATCTTCATGAATGCAAAGAAGAGAGAAAACCCAGAATCATTCTCCTTGCCAGAATTCACAGTCAGAATAGTTATGTGTACACAGGGACAGAATTCAGACTACAGCCATCACTATATACACGTGTTCATCTATAGTCTGAATTAAAATTGGCTGCTGTCTGAATTAACTAACCCTCATTGAATGAGGATTAAAATTATTGCAGACTACGGCAGTCCAAATTAGGCAATTTAAACTGTTGTATTAATTAACATGTATATATGATGTTGCCTTTAGGAAAAACAGCCCTTAGAACTCAGATAAGTATCCCTTAGGAATGTAGATAAGCATTACAAATATCAGACTCCCCATGATCAATATCCAAAATAGTAAAATACAAATCACCATATACAAGAAACCCATGGACCAAAATAGATATCTACACAGAACTACCAGTCACCCTAAGCACACCAAAAAAGCTGTAATTTACAGCCAAGCTCTCCAATACCATCAAATTAACACTAAGGAGAATACCCGCGATCATCACCTCACAAATCTCAGTAGGGCTTTCACCCAACAAGGACACTCCTCCAGAAAGATAGATTGCACTTTTGAAAGAGCCACCCAAAGAATTGCTGCAGTACAAAAAGAAATTCCCCATGAATCACACACCATTAGTTATGACATACCACCCTTCCCTGAAACCTGTACGAAAAATACTCAAACAATTGCAACCCATGCTACAAGAAGACCCAATTCTTAAAAAGATCTTTCCAGAACCACCCATCCTAGCCTTTAAACAAGCAACTAACCTTGCTAACCTCATCACCACAAGCAAACTTCGTATGAAACAAACTACACCAAATGGATCCAGACCCTGCCAGGACAAGAAAAGTAAAACCTGCCAACACATCTCCATCAGTCCCACAATAACTACACTCCACAACAGAACCATCACCATTCCTGGATCTTACACCTGCATGTCTAGAAATGTAATATATCTCATCCAGGGCACCAAATGCCCAGATGGAAAATAGGTAGGAGAAACCAAACAACTGTGTACCAGAATGAATGCTCACCAAAAATCAAAGACAAACATATCCAATTACCTATGGTTGCACACTTTCCATAAGACAATCACTCCCTCTCCACAGTCTCTCAGTTCTAATCCTCAAAGGGATCTTACAAAACATCTTTCGTAGAGGAGCCTATGAACTTCACTTCTTAAATCCACAGGATACAAAAGAACATGGACTTGATATAGACATTGGATTTATGACACATTACAACCTGCCTGACATCTGACACACCAGGTAACCTGCCTCAAGCTGGCCACTTGCATTCCTTAACACATTTCCCTCCCTTTCCCCCACCCTATCTCTACCCATTGTCTTCCAAATTTCCACTCATTTGCATTTTCACAGACTTCTTGTTTATTTTAGCTTCTTTTCTACCTTGGAGAACTCATAACAGCAGCAGAGTCTCCCAATGCCTGAAGAAGGCTGTTTGTGCCTGAAAGCTTGCAAAGAACGTTTTTCCAACTATTTTGTTGGTCTAATATGAAATATCACATCTGCCCAAAGAACCTTGCCTGCCTATGTCCTTAGACCAACACGGCTACAACCAACAACCTGCAGACTCCTCAAGAGAAACTCAACTGAGTTTTTGCAACATAGAAGACTACAGGCACAGAGTAACACCCTTACAGTCATGTGTGCCAACAACACCTCACTGCAACTAAGTATCAGTATCTTGACTAAGCCCCCAGCCCTGCCCAAGCATATGGGCTACTGGTCTGTGAAGGGGGCAAACCCTCTTGACCATCTATAAACCCCTAATTCAAATTGAAATGTAATTTGAACTGTGTGATTCAAATCAGATAACACGATTTAGAAAATGGTGAGCACATCTACAAATGCAGGGTGACTTCAGCAAGGCTGAATTCAGTACAGTCACATCGGGGATGAATTTGATTCAAATTGTCTTTATTCTTCTTAAATGGATGGAATTGCCCGTTTTGCCATCACAGGGAAGGTATATTTTGACAAGAAAGCCATATTGTTTTCCACATCAGGAAAGTAATATTTCTTGGCTGTACTTTAGCTGAGACTCAGAACTAGTAAGCTGTTTGGCTAGCTGTGAGTCTCTAGTGATCTTTGAAGTAGGACAGGGGTGGGCAAAAAGTGGCCTGCAGACCAGATGTGGCCCACCAGGCCATTCTATCTGGCCCGTGGGCCCCTAAAAAATTTAGAAAATTAATACTTAGCTGCCTCTGGCTGCCTGTGATGTGGCCCTTGATGGCTTGCCAAAATTCAGTAAGCAGCCCTCCACCTGAAATAATTGCCTGCCCCTGATGTAGGATCAATGGACTTTCAAATTGGAACGACACAGAACAGAGCTGCAACTCTGTCAGAAACCCTGGTGCCTGCCAGGTCATTCCTGTGGCATGTTAATTTGGGTTCAGGTTCATGTATCTTTACTCTCATTAAATGTGGTCTTCCTTTACATGTAAACCCATGGAGTAAAGGGTTTCATAGATTCATAGATGTTTGGGTTGGAAGGGACCTCAGTAGATCATCGAGTCCAACCCCCTGCTCTGGGCAGGAAAGAGCACTGGGGTTAGATGACCCTAGGCAGGTGCAAGTCTAGCCTCCTCTCAAAGACCCACAAGGTAGGGGAGAGCACCACCTCCCTTGGAAGCACATTCCAGATTTTGGCCACCCTTACTGTAAAAAAGCTCTTCCTGATGTGTCTAACCTAAATCTGGTCTTGGTCAGTTTGTGGCTGTTGTTACTAGTTACTCCAAGGGGTGCCCTGGTAAACAGAGCATCTCCTATTACTTGCTGTCCCCCTCAATGAATTTGCAGGTGGCCACAAGATCACCTCTCAGCCTTCTCTTGCGGAGGCTGAAGAGATCCAGGGCCCTCAATCTCTCCTCATAGGGCTTTGCCTGCAGGCCCCTAACCATATGAGTGGCGCTCTTTTGAACCCTCCCAAGGTTGCCCACATCCCTCTTGAAGTGCAGTGCCCAAAACTAGATGCAGTACTCTAACTGCAGCCTGACCAATGCTGCATGGAGGGGAAGTATCACCTTCCTGGACCTGGTCATCATGCACCTGCTAATGGATGATAAAGTGTGGTTAGCTTTACTGATCACTTCGTCACATTGACAACTCATATTCATCTTGGAGTCAATTATGACTCCAAGATCCCTTTCTGCTGCTGTGCTGCTGAGAAGGTCCTCCCCCAGCCTGTAAGTGTGTTGGTGGTTCTTTTTGCTCAGGTGCAGCACTTTGCACTTGTCTTTGTTGAACTGGATCCTATTCTGGTCTGCCCACTTTTCCAACCTGTCATGATCCACCTGGATCTGTTCCCTACCCTCTGGTGTGTTAACTTTGCCCCATAATTTGGTATCATCCGTGAATTTGGACAGAGTGCTCTCCAAGCCCTCATCCAAGTCACTGATGAAGACATTGAACAGCACAGGTCCAAGGACCAAGCCTTGGATTACTAATCTGATCCAGGGTAGTATAGCTTGTCCCTTTGTGACTGGATGCCTGGGTGTTGATCAGGGTAAAAGTATTGAGTACTTCTGACTGAGGTAACCTCAGTTACACTAATATCTAGACCTTGCATGAGCACTTCCAAGATAGGGTTCACTGAGCCCTTCAAGGGCATTATCAAGACTGTTACTTCTATACTGAAAATAGTTCTTTATATAAGTGAATGTATATAATGAAGTGTTGTTTCCATACCACAAGCCTCATCAAGATACTACAGCCTACATGCAGCAGCTCACTCACCTTCAGCTAGCTCAGTGGCTCTTCAGTCAAAAGCTACTACCTCACCAGCATGTGTGAGAAGGTTAACACTGAACTCTGCCCCTGCTCTTTGAAGCCAAAACTGGCAGCCATTTTGGTGACCATGAATCACAGTGTCTGCTTACTTCTGTTCTAGTGAAGAAAAATCAGCTTCCCCACTTAAGATATGTGTTCCAGTTTTGGAGGGCTGATTTGGGAGAGAAAGGTGCATGTGGTATGCAGAAGCTGTTAGAAAGTAAATACTATTGTTAGGAACGGGAATTTTGTCCAGCTATTTTGGGTATGTCTATGCTGCTTCCATAGCACTTCAGAGTGCGCTGATGAAAAGCATGTCCTGCCCACCTGCTGTACACACTCCAAACCTGGAAATGAGGTGATGGAGCTGTCTTGAGGGCACCCGCAGCTCCCAAGCTTCTTCTCTCTGGAATAGGAGTAGGAGCAGACAGGCAGGGTTCTGCTTTTTGGTAGAGCTCTCAAGAGCACCACAGAAGCAGGATAAATATAGACTTTATCATCATGCCTTTAATTGTACTTTATAAGAGGGGAGGTGCATACATGCTGTGGCCTCCCTCCCTCCATGACACTTGCCATAAGAGAGGAATATTCAGTCTGCATGTTCTCTCCCTAGCTAATATGCAAGCCCCTCTCTCCCTTTTCTCTGTACCTTCCACAAGAGCTTGTTGTTAGGCTCATTATTTATCATTTATATTGTAATGGCCCCAGCAGGTTCCAGTGTGCTACTGACACTATACAGCTACATGGTTAATTACCAGCCCCACCCCAAGCAGCTTGCAGCTGTTGGAGCCATAGTGCTGCAGTAGCTTCTGTAGCCCCATTACAGTACCCAGGCTCAGAAACCAAATAGGGCAACTAATATGTACAAGTTTCCTTCCTCTAATCCAAGCATCTCCAGGCCTGCTTACCACACAGTCACATTTGTAGTATGGTTATCAATCATGTGAATTGTGTAGTGCCTCAGTCAGATATTTTGGCTAAAGTGAGTACAGTGGTTTAATGAATGGGTAGGAAGACCCTATTCCATGGATAAGGGATAACATGAAACTGTTAGAAATACACAGAAGAGGTTGTAGCCAGAGTATGCTGTGTTCTTATGATCTCTGGCAAGTGAAACAATACTTTGGGCCATGTTACCAGTGAGAGAAAAATTAAACCAGCTCTATGGGAAGCAATGAAGATCCAGCTGCCTATCTAGGCCTTTGGGGACTAAAGCAGCACATCTGCATTTTCCCCAAGACGAACCAGATGCAAGTGTATTTTCCCTTCGCTTACCTTCTTTTTATCTTGTTAGCATCCTGTTCTCAGGTCATCTCCCCAAGTTACCTAGAATGCACAGGGATGGGTTTTAAGTGAACTTCATGGTTTTTTAGATGCCTAGGTCTCCCTTTCAGAGGAAATCATGGTTATTCTTTTGTAACTTGGAGCCTTCACTTTGGTCTCATAGCAGTACATGGCACCTCAAGACATAAAACACAGCTATTGGAAAGCTTGGTGAATTCCTTACAATGTGCGTAATGGAAACAGGTGAAATTTAAACAGCATGCTTAAGTACTGTCTAGTCCCCATTAGGGTTTTGTAGCTCTCCTTTATTTCAAGGATACATTTCTGACACTTAAATAAATTAAACAAAGTGTTTGAAATCTCTAACATAAAACAGTCTTAGCACTGTTCTTTCTCTGGAGAAAATTGTTCAAATCACTATTAAAAATGTCTTTGTTAAGAATCTGGAAATGTTTGGATTAAACAGTATATTTTCATTCTAAAAACAGACACAAGCACACAAAGGGATCTAAATATATAAACACGAAACAGCACAAGATTATTTGTTTAGAAACAAACAGCAAATCACTGAAATCATAGAAAAATAGGGAGTCAGAGTCCAACTCCCTGTTCAAGGCAAAATCATCCCTGTTTAAACCATCCTAGACAAATGTTTGTCTAACTTGCTTTTAGAAGCCCCTTCATAATCATGTTGAAAAAGACCCTGGCAGAAAAAAGTGAACTTGCCATTTAATCTAATACAGTAGTAGCAGTATGATACAGCACATACTAAAAAATACACGTAAAGTCAAGATTAATGTAAGGCAATATTCTGTAATGGCATTTGTTTAAAATTACATTAAAGAGAGGGCAAGGGCTGCCTTCACTTGGATTGGTTTTATCTCTCTAAGAAAAAACTGTTGAGATTCATTATACTATCATAGATACAATATTTAAATACACATTTACTAAATGAATTCAGGTGCTGCCTTCTTATGATCATGTTGGTTTCTGTCACTTTGGTTAAAAAACTAAGTGAATGTTGTTCCTTGCTTGATTTATAAAGGTTCATTTTACAGGATTTCTATTTACATTCATTTTGGTTTTCTACCTAAATATCTTCATGATATTCCATACCCCTGCTTCCCAACCATGTAAACTAGCTATTTTTTATGCCAGTCAGTAAAAGATCAGAAGTGCAAGATATGATAGCTATATATTTTGGTGTTGCATTCCTTCATGAAACTTATATCTTGAATCTCGCATAGTTTTAAGCCAAGGTTGTCCAAATGATGTGCAGGCCACCTATAGCTCATGAGTGGTCAGCACGTGGTTAACATACTGCCTGTGAGCCTTTGCACCCGCCTCTCCCACTGCTGTGTGGCAGGAGGGGGACACGAAGCACACACCACCAACACTGCCCATGTGACAGGGAGCAGGGGGCTATGGGCTGCCAGTGCTGCCACACTGCTGGCACTGAAGTGGCAGGGTGCCTCTGGTACAACTGGCAGGCAGATGGGGATTCTGGGTAGGAGGGAAAGGAGGGGAGGAAGAGGAGCCTGCCTCGCAGCATATGGCCTGTGCACCAGAGTTGGACAGCCCTGCTTTAAGGTTTTTTTTCAAGCAATTGTTCTAAATGTGCTCACTTTGTCTGAATAGATGGAGAAACTTGGTTTCCTCCACACAATTTAGAAAGGCAGGAGTAACTTAACTTCCTGTCAAAAAATAAAGACCCACATACTTTGGGATAGTGTGACATTCAAAAGATATAAAAGCTTTTAAAATTCTATCTGTATAGCACAATCATCGTTATTAATTATATAATCTTTATTATTATATTAATATATTTTCCCAGTCACTAAAGCAACAAAGATAGGCAAAGTTTGAAGGAAAGATAGCCACAGTTAGTGATATGGGAAATAAATGGCTTGTTTTGCTGTCCTTAGCTAATTGTTTCCATGCTCTTTATCATGTGTTTGGAGTTTACAAAGGAAGGAGAAAAGTCTTCTGCTATTTTGTTCAAGAGTGCTGTTTCTTGTACTGATACAGTATTATCTTTCTGCTAGCTCTCTGGCATTTTCCCAGTGCTCCAAGATGTAGTAAAAACTAACATCAACTCTCCAAGAACATCTCAGTCAACTCTTCGAAGGCTTTTGGGTGTATGTTATACAGATATACAATTTTAAAATGTTTACACTTTAGCAGTCACTGTTAAGATTCCACTCAGTTGTTATTGGGAGGTGAATTTTTTTTCATGATACAAATACATCCTCTAGTATCTTTCCAAAGATAGAACAGAACTATTTATTGAACACATGCCCTGTCTACATCATTAGTGAAAATGTTTATTGTCATGAATCCTGTTAAATTTGTGATGGTTTTTTGGGTGTCATGGATGTTTTCTTGTGTTTTATTGTACTGATATGGCATGTGTAGTCTCACTAGAAAGTCAATGTTGTGCTCTATCCATTTACATTTCTGTTATCACTGGATAAATTATATTATGCCATCTGTATATTTCTTTATGATTTTGGACAGGGCTTAGCCAAGGAACTTGGGAATACATATTTAATAAAACTTGCCACTCCCAGACACAGGCAAAGGGAAATATTATTGGGTTAGACACCTAAAGCATCATCTGCCTGCAATGGGGAAATCAGCTCCTCTAGAGAAGAGGCATCTGAGAGAAATGGTCCTTCAGACAGAGGAATTCCAGGTACCTTGGGGCACCACAAACTTCTGATGGATGCTGGTGACTCGTGAGCAACTGGAATAATGCTGATAAGTGGGGGTGGGAGGTAAGAAACTGCTTGTCTTTTCATTTCTGTCTTCAAATTTATGGCCAGGTTAATTCTTTTCCCCTACATAATACATTATTTTGCTGTTTTGTCTCCTCTCTGATTGCTTGTGAAAAAAAGTGATCTCTGGGCTAATGATATTCCAGGCTTCCCCATTCTATGGGAAGGGGGACCCAACATTTCTTCTAGGTAGCCTCCCTTTTGGGTTGTAGAGCTAGCAGAGATTCCCCTTATGCTTCTGTGAGATCCAGTATAAAAGCAGTGGAGCTGAGGCTTGGGGAGATAAGGATTTGTCCAGGGCAAACTTGAGTCTCTTCCTTAGGGCAGTAAGGAGAAACTCAAGGCTCTAGAGGTCCCCAGTGGACAGGTTTGTGACATTTACTATCCCCCCAAGTAGCAGACCCATACTATTATTAGGATTCTTTTAATTTTTCTAGTATATTTTTAAGGTACTTGATACCTGATCTTACTGAGCTTTCAAACATGTTAGCAAGGTTGTGGCTTTTTGGACATCTACCTCTTGAGCAGCTCCCAATTGTCATTCCACATTCCTGTATGTAATTTTTTCCACCCAGTCAATTTTGTTCATAAATATGTTCAGCTCTGGGAAATTTTAAAGGTTAATTGCATGCCTTGCTTTGGCCAACATTCACTAAAGCAAAGAAACATGTGGTCAGTTATTACTCACAAGATTGCATTGCGGACTCCATAGCCTGCTCTTAGCTACATCCTGCAGTTCCCTGTTTAGTCCCTAGAGTCCAGTCCATATTTCAATATGGAAGTTTCCATCTGCAACACATTTTTACACAACAATAATGGTTGTTGCACTCAGCCAGTGATCCAAAAGCACCAGATCTTCCTATCAGCTCATGGGAAGGTATAATTTGCAAAGAAATTGTTACAGACACTTCGGGACACAAAAGTTAGCTAGAGTAATCCCCATTCTTACACAAAGAGTGAATTACTTCCATACCAGTCTGTCAAGCTGTGCATATTTAGCTTTAGTAATCTGTAATTTTGGAAATGGGTGCTGGGGAGCAGGGAGATGACAGCTAGGAGTATGCAGGTGGCATCCCCCCTAAGTGCAGAAATAGTGCTGCAGTAGTGCAGAGGGAGGCTGATGGCTACATGTGCTTCTGCACTCAATGCAGAATTTGCTGTTACGTTCACTCCACTCCCACCCCTCAGGTTGCTGCTTTTGTATCACTGCAAAACAACCAACTTATTTTTGTCAACAACTATACTCAAAGGCAACTAGTCAATGAGAACCATAAACTTTTCAAGGCATGTATCTACAGTCCATAACATTACATCACCGTGTTTTAAAAGCTTGTATTTTCAGTTCATAATTTAAAGGAAAAAAAGATGTTTCAAATGATGGGCTTACCAAGGAATCCACTTAAGAATTTTACTTGGCTGCTTTAAATGCAGTGTCTGGAAATCAGTCTTAGTTGCTGTTATCTAAACTGTGTAATCCAAACTGTGACAACATGAACAGTCTAAATTCCCATAGGTAAAAGTCAGTCATGGGAATTAACTAGTTAATTAGCTAGTTAAAAAGTTAAAGAAATGGCTAAATTTTAACTTTAACTAGTTAAATTTTTCAGTTGTCAACTTTTAACTTTAACTAGCTTTAAAAAAAAAAAAAAAAAAAAAAAAAAACAGGTTAACTTTAACTATTTTTAAAGTATAAGTTAGAAGTTAAAAAAAATTGAAATCTGGCTTTCCCGGAGTTTTTCCTAACACAGCCATTCTCTAGGACTCTGAGAAAGCTCTGATATTTCTTTATTGAAACTCTAGGACTTCTTGTTTGAGAGACGGAGAGTAGTGCGCCTTCTTATGAGAAGTCCCTTAGTTCATGCTGGCATTTTCTGTGCATTTGCAGAAGTCACCAGGGCAGCCAGTTGGCTGCAAGAGAGGGAACAAGCACAAGCAAGCAGAGACATTGATCCCAGTAAGAGTGGGAGCAAGTAGTGAGGGTGAAGCAGATGATGGCTTGTTTAATTTTAATGAAGATCAGAACCAGCAGCCCAAGGCCCAAGAAGCTGAGCATTACTTCTCGTCTGTGAGAAACTTATCTGAAATGTCACCTACTATGAAAAAACCATTCATCCATTACAACACAAGCATTCCCTCATCTGCCCACGTAGAGCGATTGTTCAGTAGTGGGGGCTTAGTTTTGCAAGACAGAAGAGGAAAATTGTCAGATGTAAATGTTAAAATGCAGCTTTTGCTGAAGTTCAGTAAGCATGTTTACATGGTTTCTGCTATGCAACTGAACATTGTTTTTCTCATTTAAACTGATTTTCTCATTTCAGTCTAATTTTGATTTTCAGACACTTTCATTATTTCTAATTCAGATGTATTTCATACCCTTTTGTTACCTTTTGAGCAATAAAGATAGTAACAACAGAGGTTTTTTGTGGAAGTGGCTTTCATTTGTCACCTGGCTATGAATATCTCCTTTCTGCTATTCTGGTATACCTATATGATACATTGACTTTTACAAAGTACTTCACATGAAGAGGGTGAGAAGGATGTAACATTACATAGGTATTGGTAAATTGTTATTCTGAAAACTGTATGACAAGTGTAACATTGTTTTCAGGTAAAGCAGGGTGAGGTCCGAGTAAATTAGTGTGCTTCTGTCGGCTTATGGAAAAGAAACCCATTCGTTGTATTTGAAAATGAAAAATGATGTTAAGAGGCAATTCACTGTGTTTCATGCATTTCTCACAAATCACCTCAACTTTTAACTAGTTACTCTCTTTTTAACTTACCTTTTAACTAGTTGAAAGTGGAAATATTTAACTTTTAACTTAACTCAAGTTAATTTTAAAGGCTGCTAACTTTTAACTTTAACTAGTTATATTTTTCATAAACTTTTCCCATGACTGGTAAAAGTGAACCTGATTGATAAATCCCCTGCTAGCTCCTGCTGAGAAAAAAAAGAAATGGGTCCTTCTGTTTTGTGCAATTTGCTTTTTGTTCATTTGGTGTCAAGTTCTAGAGGACCCTGTATCAGCCTTAGGCAGCTGCTCCACAGAGTTGCTCCACAGAGAATATTAAAAGTAAAAATAAATAATGCATTTGATTAACCAAGAAGCTGACTTTGCCTTCAAAACCCTCAGGATTGACAGTTGGCTAGGGAATGCTACATGACAGTGTCACAACATTGTACTATGCTTTCTGTCAGGAACATTTGCAAGGCAAATCAAAACAAACCAGGAGGAGAGGCTTTAGATAAAAAAAAAAAAAAAAAAAAAATTATTGATGAAATCGTTATCATTGCAGTCAATAAATGATAGAATGCATTTGACTTTAATTACTTCTAGTGGTTAGACCAGTGGGTTAGGACTTTGATTCTATGCCTGATTCTGTTGCTGGCTTGCGGTGGGCCCCACCTCTCTGTGCCCTGGCAGTAACATGGGATAACGATTCTGATCTCCTTTGTAAAGTGCCTTGAGATCTAGTAGTGAGAAACACTATATAAAAGCAAGGGGTTGGTGTTATTGTTATATGTATGTATGCCAAGTCAAAAAGTGAAGAAAACAAGCACCAGTTTTTTCTGCAATACCAGGAAGCATATTATTCTGTAACGGTTATCCAGTATTCTTTATGTACTTATCCTTTCACTCAGTCACCCAAAAGCCTGAATTAATTTTTCATTACCAGATTTGAGCCAAAATATTTTAAAAATAAGTAATAAAATAAAGTTAACAAAACAGATGAGTAACAGATCCAAAATATTATGTCAGCATGGAAACATTTGACTTGTCCATTTGCCTGAGATGAGTAATTTTTTTTATTTTTTAAATAAGTGAATAAGATAGGCCTATTTTTGATGCCCTTCTAACATCCTGGTCAAGATAGGTGAACAGATTTTGTGCTCAGGCTGGACAATATTAATAAGAAAGCTGTAAACCTGGGTTCCATACTCCTCTGCAGACTTCACGAATAATGGCAGGCAAAGGTTATTTGGGTAGATGTGATATCTTTTAATAGACCAATGAAAAAGTTGGAAAAAAGTTCTTTGCAAGCTTTTGGGCACAAACACCCTGTGCCAGGGAGACTCCACCTATGCCTACGCCTGATGAAGGGTGTTTGTGGCCGAAAACTTGCAAAGAACTTTTTCCCAACTTTTTCATTGGTCTAATAAAATATATCACATCTACCCAAAGAACTTTGCCTACCCGTGTCCTTAGACCAACACAGCTGCAACCAACAACCTCACAAATAATGGAGAATTTATAGTCAATAACTCCATTTCTTAATAGCAACTCAATTCTGCTTAAAATAACCACATTCTTATGCTCTGTCCAAGAAATTAAAAGACACTTAAGGTCCATGTTTCTTAACAGGCCCATCTGTTCAGCAGCACAGCACAACTCCAGATCTGCCAGATGTCCCTTTTACAGAGGGATTTGGTCCAACTCAGAGCTGTCCGGCTTCTGGGCAGCTGAGGGCCACACAGAGCACAGAAACAGAACCAGCTGTCCCCCCATGCTCCCCAGCTCTCTTTTATCGTGCAAGCCACACACCTCCATCCTCAAGCCTATACCTGCCTGAGATGAGTAATTTTTTTTATTTTTTAAATAAGTGAATAAGATAGGCCTATTTTTGATGCCCTTCTAACATCCTGGTCAAGATAGGTGAACAGATTTTGTGCTCAGGCTGGACAATATTAATAAGAAAGCTGTAAACCTGGGTTCCATACTCCTCTGCAGACTTCACGAATAATGGCAGGCAAAGGTTATTTGGGTAGATGTGATATCTTTTAATAGACCAATGAAAAAGTTGGAAAAAAGTTCTTTGCAAGCTTTTGGGCACAAACACCCTGTGCCAGGGAGACTCCACCTATGCCTACGCCTGATGAAGGGTGTTTGTGGCCGAAAACTTGCAAAGAACTTTTTCCCAACTTTTTCATTGGTCTAATAAAATATATCACATCTACCCAAAGAACTTTGCCTACCCGTGTCCTTAGACCAACACAGCTGCAACCAACAACCTCACAAATAATGGAGAATTTATAGTCAATAACTCCATTTCTTAATAGCAACTCAATTCTGCTTAAAATAACCACATTCTTATGCTCTGTCCAAGAAATTAAAAGACACTTAAGGTCCATGTTTCTTAACAGGCCCATCTGTTCAGCAGCACAGCACAACTCCAGATCTGCCAGATGTCCCTTTTACAGAGGGATTTGGTCCAACTCAGAGCTGTCCGGCTTCTGGGCAGCTGAGGGCCACACAGAGCACAGAAACAGAACCAGCTGTCCCCCCATGCTCCCCAGCTCTCTTTTATCGTGCAAGCCACACACCTCCATCCTCAAGCCTATACATGAAGTGCAAACAGCACTTCCCCACCCCCCGCCCCTCCACAGAACAGGCCTCTCAGCTCTCCCCATTCTGCCCACAATGCTTGCGCTGCCCACCTGCAGCATGGGCAGCCCAGTTTCCTTTTTTGCCATACACGTGCAGAATGAACAGCTCAGTTCCCTCAGCATCCCCCCAGCATTGGCACACCTGCCCCTTCCCGCTCCGCCACCCCACCCCCAGGGGCAGGGGCAGGGAGTGGAAGCAGGAAGGAGGGAAGCCTGAAGCACTTGGTTTCCACAACAGGAGCAACTGGAAGGTAGTGGCAGTGGGGCAGAAGCCCGTGGGCCGCATACTAATCCTTTGTGGGGGCTACCATTTGGACAACATGGGTCTAACTCACGCTGCTGTGTAAGGAGAGAAGGTGTTGTGATAAGCCAGCTGCAGCCAGACCTTTGCTCTGTCCTCTTGTGACAGTAGCAGTCTGAGGAGGCCAGTGCACAAGACTGCTGTAGGGCCCAACTCCATTTCTCTTTCTAATGAAGGGGAATTTACCTTCTGAGTTTTAGCAGTTATTGTTTCAGTCACTTCATTTTCATGCAACATTAATGCTGTTTTAAGCTTCAAGAAAAAAAGGTTTTGTATATAAATATGAATACTTAAAGATTATATGCCAACGGTTGTTCTTTTGATGTTAAAGCAGAACTAATACCTGACGGAAATTGGTCTGAAATATAGGCTCCCTATATTCTTGCTGTCACAAATGCTGTGACTCATCTCTTGGGGGCATCCGGGCAGTCAGAAATGCTGACTGTAATTAAAGCATTCATTTACAAATACATCCCACAGTCAGAGTTTATCCAGAGTGAGGCATCTCCTGTGTCCTTGAGTGGAGCACAAAGGGTAAAATCCTCTCTCCCTCAGCACCCTTCTCAGCTTATGAAGAGAACATCTAATGGAAGGAGTCATTAAAGGACAAAGAAATGCTGCCACAAAGTCACTAAGTAACTATGCAATCTGCTCTCTGGTGTTTGAGCTTCTAAGATTATCCTGCTAGGAAAATTAGGCATGTAGAATAAAATCCTCCACTTCATTAACACTGCATTAATTTTCCTAGATAATGTAAGAAACCCTTCAAGGAACATGTAGTGCAACAGTAGTCTGTGAAAGGAATGAGGGAAAACGCCACACGTGACATGGAAGTATGCTCTGTCCTAGGCAGTTTGCATTTAGCGTCATTCAGGGCACATGTGAGTAAACGAAGATGAAAAAGGACCTAACTGGGGGCACTCCATCACAGACGGGAATGAAAAGCACTGCCATGGAGCTGAATGCAATAATACCTTGCCTGTTGCTTATCTAATATATATGACTAGCACTACTTTCAATTACTGTAGCTTTGATGCAGTATGGAGTAATCTGTCCTTCAAGTGAACCCTCCCTGATGAGAAAACAAGTTTAGCAGCTCTAAAATTAAGGGTCTAATTCTCCTCTCACTTAAATGAGTATAAATTAGGAGTAAGGCCCTTGCCTCTGTTGAAGTCAATCTGGTGAAAACCATTGCAGTTGAGAAGAGAGAAGAGATCTACATCTTTACACCCTAAAAGAGACTTACATACTGATAGCATGCTAGATGTGCAGCAGCACTGCAATGAAATACACAATATTAATGCAGAAAGCTCTATGGCAGCATGTAGAGACAGTAGTGGGAAGGTAGTTATTATCCTAGACTGTGCTGGGACCCAGTTGTGAAAGAACTGACTGGACTCCATTGGGAGATTACTCTTCAGTAGAAGGAAGAATTAAGGGGTCACATGGGATGGGAAATTCCTTGGCTGTAGAAGCCGGAGTACCCCTATGAGTGGGGAGGTCCTTGCTGCAAAGGCTTCCTGAGCACTTTTGCAGAAAGCCCTATTGTTTTGATTTGTATTGTTTAGCATCTAGTTGGCTGCTTGAGCCCCATACATTTGTGCTTGACTTGTAACAGAGGTCAGAGTTTTAGCAGTAGTTAGTCAGAGCCTGAGTCGCTCGCTTCCTGACTGGGCTGCTCACTATGGGCACCTATGCACACGATGGACCTCTGATCCAGTGCATGCTAATTAGTACACGTCAGAGCAGACTTGATTAATCAAGTCTGCTACAAGTCTGCTGGAGCATGCCAAATAGCATGCTCCAACAATCTCCGCGTCATGTGTATTCAGTGTCTCTGTGTTTCAAAATGGCTGCAAGGGCACTTTAACTAAAGATCATCAAACAAGCTTTAATTAAAGTGCCCCCACCGCCATTTTGAAATGCAGGACAGTAAATGCATGTGACACTGAGGGTGCTTTAATTACAGCATCTCTGAGATCCACTCTAATTAAAGTGGTCCCCCACCTCAGAGCACGTGTATAGATGTCCTGTGGGTGTTGGAGCAAACGTGATTCGAGTCTGCTCAAGAATTCTAATTAGAAAGCTCCAGCATGCCTCAGCATCACATGTAGTAAGTGTCCTATGTTTCAAAATGGCGTATGGGGCACTTTCACTAAAACTTGTTGAATGAAATTTAGTTAACGCACCCCATAGCCATTTTGAAACTCAGGATGCTTAATACATGTGATCTGCGGCATTTAGTTAGAGCAGCTGTCCAGGAGCCACTAATTAAAACACCCCCTCCCTCCTACCCACGCATGTATAGATACAACTTTACAAGCTTCAAGCAAGACCTGTATAGATACAACTTTACAAACTTTAAAACAAAAAACTTTTGCACTGATCTTTCATGTGCCCAGTCCTGCCATGGCAGGTGGTAATGCTTATGAGACTGGCATTATAGTGCCAGAAAAATCAGAGCGTGAATTTCTATTCTGACACTTCAGGAGGGGTTGTCCTCAGGAGCCAGATCACAGAGCAGACTCCCATAGAGCAACATGAAGCTCTTTAAGGGAGATCAAACCACAGTACCTCAAACCCCAACCAGCAACATAACAGAGCAGCACTATAGTCACTCTGCAATAATTGGTTTAAGCGGCTTTGAAGGAACCAGCCAGCACTTAAAGCACCAGACACTGCTCAGCCACTCCACAGCACAAGCATCAGTGGATTCTGCACATGCAGTGAGATTCAGCTTTGTGCAGAGGGCTTGTGCCAAGACTATCAACCAATTGGGTGCCATCTAAGAACCAAAGGGCACTGACAGGAGTTACAATTTGTTGCACAATCGGCCCCTTGGCAGTACTCTACAACTATGCCCTTATAGAAATGTGCAGCTGCAGAGCACTTTAAAAATGCCCAATTGCATGAGAATCTGAACTCACATTACATGAAGGTTCAGATGAAGGCGCTCCAAAGCAAAGCACTTTCATTTACGTGTGTCAGAATAAGCCAGGAGCAGGGCTGGGCTGATACACCCCAGCTCTGCCCTCAATGCTGTCCTCGGAGTGGGAGGGGGAGAAGGGAGGGGAGGGAGTTCCATCTGGGGTTCGCCCAGCCTGCACTGGAGGCTGGGGCAGGTGGATTGGTAACCCTCCGATTCAGGAGGGTGTCACTCCG
>NW_005842610.1:970874-971765 GCF_000455745.1 Alligator sinensis
TTTCAAAGATCCGTGCTAGAGTCTGGGCTATGATGCTCGCCAGCTCCTTGAGTACCCTGGGGTGAAGATTGTCAGGGCCGGCTGACTTGAAGGTATCCAGCTTCTCAAGATGTTCCTTCAGAAAGTCAGCATTAATGGAGGGCAGGGGATCACCCTCACCCGGACTTCCAGCCCTGTAGCAGGCACGGGCGTCCCATGGGGCTGATGAAAAACTGACGCAAAGTACCTATTTAATAGGTTGGCTTTTTCCTGGGCGTCAGTTGTCAGTTGCCCCATCTGGTTCAGCCGGGGTCCAACGTTGCCCCTGCTTTTCCTCCGGCTCCCCACATATCTGAAAAAGGACTTTTTATTGTCCTTGATGCTCAAAGCTAGCTGGAGTTCAGTTGCAGCCTTGGCTTTCCTGGTCTGCTCCCTACAGGACCGGACCAGTGCAGAATAATCCTCCTTGGATTATCCTTGGATCCCAGATGTAGTTAGGGATCTTCTGGAAAGGCTAGACATTTATAAATCTGCAGGTCCAGATGCCCTCCACCCAAGAGTGTTGAGGGAGCTGGCAAGGGTCATCGCAGAGCCCTTGGCCCAGTTGTATGAGCATTCGTGGTCATCTGGACAGATGCCGGAGGATTGGAAACTGGCTAATATGATCCCAATTTTCAAGAAAGGGAGGAAGGAGGACCCAAGTAACTATAGGCCTGTAAGCCTCACCTTGGTGCTTGAGAAGATCCTGGAGAGAATCATCAAAGAGCATATCTGTGGGGGGCCTGCAAGGGAGAGCATGCTCAGGGGCAATCAGCATGGGTTCATCAAAGGCAGGTCCTGCCTGACCAACCTGATTGCCTTTTATGACCAAGTAACTAAATACTTGAATGATGGTGTCGCTGTGGACACACT
>NW_005842610.1:971775-972558 GCF_000455745.1 Alligator sinensis
AGACTTTAAGGCCTTTGACACTGTCTCTCACCCCATCCTCATCAATAAATTAAGCAACTGTGGCACTGATGCCTACACAGTTGGATGGGTAAAGAATTGACTGATGGGGCGCACCCAGAGAGTAGTGGTGGACGGGCTGTACTCAACCTGGCGAGATGTGAGCAGTGGCGCACCCCAGGACTTGGTCCCGCACTGTTTAACATCTTCATTATCGACTTGGATGAGGGGGTGGAAAGCACACTGTCCAAGTTTGCTGATGACACTCAGATGTGGGGTGAGGTGGACACACTAAATCTAGTTGCAGCCTCTTTCTCCCTTCTAGACAGACTACAAAAGTGGGCAGATGAGAATAGGATGGGGTTCAACGTAGAGAAATGCAGGGTGCTGCACCTTGGGAGAAGAAATCCACAGCATACATACAGGCTGGGGAGTTCCCCTCTTGAGAGCACAGAGGCGGAAAGGGATCTTGGAGTCATTATTGACGCCAAGATGAACACGAGCCGCCAATGCCAGACCACAGCCAGCAAGGCCAGCCATACCTTGTCATGCATCCAAAGATGCATCTCAAGTCGGTCCAGAGAGGTGATACTCCCCCTCTATGCGACTTAGGTCAGGCTGCAGTTGGAGTACTGCATCCATTTCTGGGCGCCGCACTTCAAAAGGGATGTGGCCAGCCTGGAGAGGGTTCAGAGGAGGGCCACCCATTTGGTAAGAGGGCGGCAGGACAGGCCCTATGCGGAGAGACCGAGGGCCCTGAACCTGTTCAGCCTCAGCCAGACGAGG
>NW_005842610.1:972854-998441 GCF_000455745.1 Alligator sinensis
CCCACCATTAGTTCCTGCCTGTGGCAGGGGGTCAGGCTAGATGATCTGTTCAGGTCCCTCCTGACCCTAGCTACTATGAAACTATGAAACCTCCTGGACCCAGCAGTGAACTTCTGTTGTCGGGGGGATGCTGTAACTGATGGTACTTCCTGCAAAGCACCAAATGCTATTCCGTCTCGGATGAAAGGCAGCAAAAGGGCACAGCAGCCCCCTTGACTCTCCAGGGAACTAGCAGACCTCCTGCAGCTAAGAAGAAAGCCCTACAAAGGATGGAATCCACCTCCAAGAAAGAATATTGCACACTGGTACAGACCGGCAGAGAGCAAACCAGGAAAAGCAAGGCTGCAATGGAACTCCAACTAGCTACAAGTATCAAGGGCAATAAAAAGTCCTTTTTTAGATAAGTGGGGAGCTGGAGGAAAAGCAAGGGCAACATTGGACCCCTGCTAAACCAGATGGGACAACTGACAGCTGACACCCAGGAAAAAGCCAACCTACTAAATGGGTACTTTGCGTCGATCTTTCATCAGTCCCATGGAACGCCCCTGCCCACTACAGGACAGGGGGGCCTGGGTGAGGGAGATTCCCTGCCCTCCATCAATGCTGACCTTGTGAAAGAACACCTTGAGAGGCTGGACACCTTCAAGTCAGCCGGCCCTGATAATCTACATCCCAGGGTACTCAAGGAGCTGGCTAGCATCATAGCCCAGCCCCTGGCATGGATCTTTGAGATCTCCTGGCACTCTGGTGAAGTGCCTGAAGATTAGAAGAAGGCCAATGTGGTGCCTATCTTCAAGAAAGGGAGGAAAGTGGATCCGGCAAACTATGGGCCCCATCAGCCTGACCTCTATCCTGGGGAAGGTCTTAGAAAAGATTATTAAAGAGGCCATTCTCAACAGACTGACCAACGGCAACATCCTGAGGGATAGCCAGCATGAGTTTGTTGCAGGTAGGTCTTGCTTGACCAATCTTTTCTCCTTTTACAACCAGGTGACCTATCACCTGGACAAGGGAGAGGAATTTGATATCATATATCTTGACTTCAAAAAAGCCTTCGATCTGGTATCCCATGATCACCTCTTGGCAAAACCGGCCAACTGCAGCCTCGGGTCCACCACGATCCGCTGGCTGGGAAATTGGCTCCATGGTCAGACCCAGAGGGTGGTGGTTGATGGAAGTCAATCATCCTGGTGCCCTATGACCAGTGGGGTCCCCCAAGGCTCTGTCCTTGGACCCATATTGTTCAACATCTTCATTAATGATGTGGACATTGGAGTCAGAAGCGGACTGGCCAAGTTCACCAATGATACCAAACTCTGGGGTAAAGCATCCATGAAGATAGGAGGGCAATCCAGGCTGACCTCAACAGGCTCAAGAAATGGGCAGATGAGATCCTGATGGTGTTTAACACCAAAAAATGCAAGGTTCTCCACCTTGGGAGGAAAAACCTGCAGCATCCTTATAGGCTCGGCAGTGCTACGCTCGTTAGCACTATGGATGAAAGGGACTTGGGGGTCATGATTGACCACAAGATAAATATGAGCCTTCAATGTGATGCTGCAGCCAGTAAAGCAAGCAAAACGCTGGCTTGCATCCATAGATGCTTCTCAAACAAATCCCAGGACGTCATTCTCCCCTTGTACTTGGCCTTGGTGAGGCCACAGCTGGAGTACTGTATCCAGTTTTGGGCTCCTCAATTCCAAAAGGATGTGGAAAAGCTTGAAAGAGTCCAGAAAAGAGCCACACGCATGATCAGAGGTCAGGAAAACAGATCTTACAACAACAGGCTGAGAGCTATGGGACTCTTTAGCCTGGAAAAGCGCAGGCTCAGGGGCAATCTGATGACCACCTATAAGCTTATCAGGGGTGTTCACCAGGATCTGGGGGAACGATTGTTCACCAGAGCACCCCAAGAGATGACAAGGTCGAAAGGTTATAAACTCCAGCAAGACCGTTTCAGGCTGGACATAAGGAAGAATTTCTTCACTGTCTGAGCCCCCAAGGTCTGGAATAGCCTGCCACTGGGGGTGGTTCATGCACGAGCACTGAACGCCTTCAAGAGAAATTTGGATGCTTATCTTGCTGGGATCCTATGACCCCAGCTGACTTCCTAACCCTTGGGCAGGGGGCTGGATTTGATGATCTTCCAAGGTCCCTTCCAGCCCTAATGTCTATGAAATCTATGATACCATGAGTTACAGCAGGAAGCTGCATGTCTGTCAGTACCCAAAGTGTATGTAGGCACTCAGCACAGAGACTTACTTTATGCTTGAAGACTAACAGATGGACTTTAGGTCTGTGGAGAGAAGAACATTGTTTTAAGTATTGTAGCACAGCTACACTGGAGTTGGGGCTGAAAGCTTTTTTCTCCTTAGAGGTTGACATTTGTACATGCTTTGAAATCTGCAAGTTAATTGACATTAGGTCTTTTATAGGAGTGCAGGGTAGAGTTAGCAATCCAGATATTGGGTCATTTGAGCAAGAGGTCCCAAGAAACAGAGCCCAGAAGAAATTACATACAGCTGATAGGTTCTGCCAACTGTCCTGTGCCGTTCTGGACTATGGATATGGCTTAGTCATGAGTCCTAAATAATCCCAGCTAGTGCTTAGATAAATGTAAAATGGCATCCACAGCCTCCTTAGAAATACACTATAGAAAGTGGTATTCAAATGCTGTATTGTAGGAGACTGGACTTGATGGCCCAGGCAACCCCTTCAATTCCCATGTTCCTAAATAGGTGAACAATCTAGATAGGTGTGTACCAAATGTCTACATGTCAAATGGATTAAAATACTAATGTAAAGCCAAGAAGGCTTCTAACAAACCAATTTTCACATGACTGGGTGGTCAAAGGGACAGACTGGAACCAGTGAGATTGTTCAACACCAAGATGAAACAAAACTGAGTGATCCCTTAGCAGAAGAATCTAAAGGGAGATTACCAGAATCTGTCTCTCTCTGCAGTTTGCAGGGAGGGCAGGTTGTAGTGTGAAACAGAAAATACTTTGAAGAGGACTCTATTGTTTTCCAGTAACTTACACATTCATATGCTTGTTGGAATAGAGAGGGGATTAGGGAATTAAAGTGTGAGGTAAACAGAAGATGCCTTTGGGACTGTGTTCAGGAGATGCAGTTAATGATTGAGGAGCTCAAATCATGGGAAGGAAAGTGAGGGTCATCAGGATTGGACAGGGTCTAGGAGTATGAACACGGAGTTGTGTGGCAGCATGAGCGGGGGGGGGGATTGGGGCAGGGGTCCCTTAGTCCCACATTCTTGCCTGTACTTCCCCATCCCATGTTTGCTGGGATCTGGAAGGGTCCTGCCCATATAGGTGATTCTGAACCATTTCCTGTCAGGGATTAGAGCAAGGACAGAAGATAATATAAATGCAAACTTCTGAAACCCAGAAATGTAAAGGTTAAAGCATGGTGCCCCTGGCTTGAGCTTGGGGAGAAGAGACTAATAAGAGAGGAACAGACTAGGGGTGGGGTAGGAGGTTCTTTCCTTTGATCACATACATAGGAAAATTCAGGCCCAGGATTGGATCCAAGATTCACTGAGCCTAACACTCTTCAAAAGCACAAACACACCAGGACAAAATTAACTTTCAATTAAAAACATGGTTTTGTCCATGAATCAACAGGTTTTTAGCCAGAAAAAGCCAGCTAACTTGGCAGGGACAAATGCAACTCTAGCCTGGTGTAACGTTGGGACTAATTCACTTCATTCAGACTTTTTGGTACATGGTGCTTTATAGGCAATATGTGCGCCAGAGGTCATTCACAACTTTACCCGTGACAGCCATTTCCTCTCATGAGATTCCACCCTGACAGGCTATCAGGAACAGTTTATAGTACAGCTTCTACCTCCTGTTATTGCATGTTGCAATTAAAGCTGCAACAAGATCCACGGAATTGAAAAATGGAGGGAAGGGACAGGAAGGAGGAACTGCCCCTGATGAAAATGCAGACGACAAAACAATTCCTGCAAGCTCAGTGAACTGCTGATACTGCTGTGCATAGTGAATGTAAATTATGTGAAAAAGTTACATACTCTTGAAAATCCTGGATTCCCTCAGACTTGCGTTACAGCTAAATTAACCTACTGCTGCTAGGTTTAAGGTGGAGCTCCACTTTCCTTCTAAAGAGCAACTCTAAATGCATTAAAGTCTGCCTGTTTACTCAGATTGTCATGAAGTTTTTTGCACCTGATAAGAGCTGCTAGGGATTTAAATCTGAGCTAACTTGAACAAGGGATTCCCAGGTCAGAGCCTCCCACCACCCCCAGCATAGCATTTTATAAAATTAACTAGTTTTCATGCTTCCCCTCAATGTAAGACTCTGATTTAAGTCCCTCAGTGGGACTAATTATGGCTTTATTTGCCCCCAGAGTATGTCTATTCCAGTGGTTCTCAAATTTATTAGACTCAAAGCACCAAGGCACCCCTGAATAGACTCATGGCACCCCTGAACAGACTTGAGGCACACCTTGGAAAATGCCAGATCATAGTTTTCACTCTTCTCCAGTTTTTTGGCATTTAAAAATAATAGGAGTAGTTTTTCTGTTGCAAAAAATGAGCAAAGACTACACTGTGGATTTCTATTCAAAATCTCTGGGTTTATCTTGAGAATCTTGTTTGTAAACCTAACAGAGCATTATCCTAACAATGTATTATCTTGAGAATACAGTTTGTAAACCTAACATGGTGTAGCACCCCATGGCATCTTTGAAATAATCTCAAAGCTGTGGCACCCTGCAGCTGGAGAAGGTGGCTGGTCACAGTGCAGTATACTGTAGACATGCCTGGACTATCTTCAAACAAGCTGGCTTAGGTACTGGAAGCAGTCTAGTTGCAGCAGTGCAAAGCTCACCATGGGCTAATGTACCCTGCTTCTCAGGTAGGTATTGCAGTTGGCACTAATCTCTGTGTTTCTGCAGCTAGATCCCTTCCAGTATCTGAAACTAGCTCATTTAAAACTAGCTCTGCTATGTCTACACTACAGTCGAGGTTACATACATGCCGTGGTTTGCTCTCCATGCATTTCAGCAAGGTCATAGTACTGCTCCTTCAGGGAAACAGTAGTGGAAAAAATATTAAGAGTTTGGATCTCACAAATACCACAGGCCAAACTCATGAAACAAAGAGACCAAGACGTGCCTATGCAGCAAGCAGATTCCAGGAAACCTATTATCATAGTAGCTGACTGCCTAAATGAGTACATTGTGACCCAAATAGACCTGAATGGCTCCTATGTATTATGAGTGCATGGATTAGATCAAAAAGAACCATTAGTCTGACCTCAAACCCTATTCTTACTAGAAATCTGTAGGCACGGTGCTATTATTATCATCTGTCTCTGGTAGGAGCTTTTCCTTTTTTTTTTTTTTGTTGGGTTTTTGTTTTGTTTTTTTTCATAGATTTGGGAAATGCACCCTGCTGATTTGTACAGCTAATTTAAAAGGGGATTTAATTATTATTTAAAATAATAAAATCACATGCTCAATGCTGATCTTTAACAGCAATTATTTAGTTAGTTGGTACTTTTCCAGGGGTGGGATTATTATAGCAGAGCACCAGCATTGATTAATCAATTAGCATTGATTAAGTAAAAAGACGATGAACGACAATTAGCATAATATAATCATGCTTCCTGAACAAAGAATCCCAGTATGTTTATAGGTCAAGGAGTTCTTCATACACAGTTCCCAAAATGCACCTCCCACAACATGTTTAATTTTTTGTAATAATATTAGTGTAGAGTTGGGACCTATGGGGGTGTCAGAGCATGGAGGAAGTATTTAGGAAGTGTTGGCGTAGTACACAGAATGTAGGGGTTGAGAGTCTCCTGGGGGGAGTGGAGGAAGATTAAGTGATAGAAGAACAGAGGGAATTGTGGGAGAGGAATTCGGGGATGTTGTGACAAGAGAAGAGATTAGGGAGAGAGTGATAAAGGGAGAGTGGTAAAGGATGGAGAGGGATCAGGGAAGTGGGAAGGTGAATTAGGGATAAAGAGCTTGTCAGTCCCACATTGATTTGTCCCCGTCTGAGAGGACAGAGCTAGCTGCACCCCTCTCGGGGGTCAAATTCCCCCTCCCTGGCCCTTGTATGGAAGTGCCTATACTGTTTCTGTGTTCCCTTCTGACTCCTCACCTTGTATGTCCCATGCCTGTCTCTCTATGGGGAGGAAGAGTGAAGGGGAAGGCTAGTTCTGATGGAGCTGCACAGATGGGGAGATAAGGAGATGGTGGAAAGGCAACATGTAGGTGGTGTATTTCAGGGCTGGGATAGTCATTTCCAATGAGGCAGAGGCAGAGGCAATGGAGGAGGGAGACCTGCACTGTGCAAGAAGGATGTTGAGAAACCTTTTCTTTTTTTAAGAAGAAATTCAGTGCCCCAGACATCGAATATGTTGGTGCAGACTTAGGGCTTCTGAATGGTGCATGTTGGTCTTCTCACTATGGAGAGTGCCTCTAAAAACTAGTATAAGTAGATCTCTGAAAACTACAACATATAAAGTTATAACCTGAACTCCAGCTTCTGAACATGTTCCCAGCACACTGCTAGCACTCACAGAAGCATTCTCCTGCTCCAGATACTGCAGCCTGCCCTGGGAGCAGAACACGGGGTGCTGCAGGGCGAAGTGTAACTCTTGCTCTTGCTATGCCAAAACTTGGGCTTGGTGAGCCATATCCCGGTTTTTAGAAGTTTCTCTTTACGTACTTTTCCAAATGTGAAGGTTAATAGGTAGCACTGGACAACCCTAGCTCTGTAGTAATGAAACAAGCCTAAGTGGTAGAAAGCAGTAAGATGAGACTGCTGTTATTATTATGGTAACCATAATCATGTCACCTGGATCACATCCACCCTATCTAACGTAGTACCCTGTTGTTTTGCATTATACACCTATTTGAAAAGCTTAGAAGCAGAGACATAATTATTTTTGCATCAAGTGAACTATGAGACCCTGACAGCTAAACAGGGCCTCTTGAGACTGACTGCAGTACAATGAATCAAGAATGATAGAAAATAGGGATGAAAGGGCCCTTGAGAGGCCCTCCTAGTCTTTTCCTTCTCCCAAGGCACAATCAACTCTACCTAAATAATTATAAGTTTCCAAACTCTAGAAGGGCTTGGCTTCAGTGTACTGTTTCATGCAGGTTTGCTTTAATTGAAATTATACTGGAAACTGGTCTGGCTTCCTTCTAGCTCACCCACCTACTGGGCTTTTGTGGACCCAGCCTGCATAACTGTGGAAGAGCCTGCCAAGCTTTCTTCTCTTTTATGGAGACCTTCAGAATTTTGTATTCCAAGTCAAAATGAAAACTAATTCCCATCAACAGTATCCTACTGAAACAGAATCACCTTTCTTTGCCTAGCTTTGTTTTTTTGCTGTACAGTGTGCTGCAGCTCTAAACAATTGCTCCTGGAGAAGAAAGCCTAACCTGTAGAAAAGTAAAATCTGTATATTTTTAAAAAGTAGTTTTGAATGTCTTCTCCTTGCCAATGTGTTTAATAGACTAGCAGATGTATATTCCACACATGTTCGTCCTGCTTTGCAAAAATGCTGTAGTCAAATAACTGGCAGCTGTTAGGCCAAGTGTTCCTCATTTTAAAATCAAAGTTTATAAAACAATATGTCCAGTAAGACATTCCACCCTTTCTATTCTACAGATGCCAGTTTTAATAAAAACTTCCAGCATTATTCATTCACGGGTGCCTATGTATTCGCACAAGGTTTAATTACACCTCCCATAGCATATTCTTCTAGAGAATGGAAATTAGTTATATTTGCTTTTGCTTACTTTAATTTCATTCCCTGGGATGAAATCACTGGTCCCAATTATTGGCATTTTCTCTGAATGAGATAGCACATTGGTATGTCAAGAAACAATGTAAACAAATTGTTCCTTTCTACTTTAGAGACTATTCTACACACATTTTCATACCAATGCGAATCTACAGCAGACTGTAATGAGCTATATACAGCAATGTTGAAGGACACTGTGTAGAAAGTATATAGCAAAAAACCATTTGTTTTGCAAGAGCACTGTTCTGCATTAACATAACAAGTTCCTCAAAGTCTGCCCAGTTTGGATCTGGGGGTTTGGGCTCCCTCTCGCTGTTGGGACCTAATACAACCCCAGCTGAAAGAAGCAATGAGAGATAGGATCCCATATCTGAATAGGGCCTTTTGCCCCTTGCCATAATATTAACAAACAATAAATAGTAAATGAATAATATTCATCTATAGCACAGCTAAATTTGGCCCAGGCTGTCTAAAGCAAGAAGTAGTTTCCTTTCATTAAGTTCAACTCATTCCCCCATAATAGAATGCATTTTCATTCCCCCAGTGTGAGGCTTATTTTGTTCCTTTTGTGTAAACGTGTTGCATAGATCATATGCTTCTGCCAAACCAATTATTAAACTCCTCTCTCATTTTGGCCATTTACATTTTAGGCACAGACACATGCAAGTAACAAACATAACAATGGCCATGAAATACATTTATCAAAAGAAAGAAACACAGCACAGAGAATAAGGTATGATAATAACAATCAAATCTTCTAGTGGGTTGGCTGAAGATAGAAGCATTCATCATTGCAGTACCAAGGTAGAGACAAAGGGAAACGCTTTAAAGAAAGAATGCGAGATGAAATTATTCTGGAAATTGTTCTTATCCATTTCACAACAATCGGCCATAGATTAATTGGTTGTCAGACTTCATAAAATATTGTAGTAGTTAATGTGGCATAACACTTCAACAGGCACTTCTTCCAGACAACTATACGAATGTTTAGGAGAGTGTTTAGATTCACACTTTTGCCCTTATCCTATAATCCGGCTGTCACAGTGGGGTCCTTCAGGAGAGCCATGATCTCCTTGAGGTCCCTCGCTCCATGTCAAGGCCGGCCCAAGACACCCTCTTATTCTCGCCCGCCACGTCTTTGCTGTTTATATATAAGTTTGGGAGGCTGCCTATGACTGCCTGGGCACAGCTACTCGGGACCTCTGTCCCTGCGGTTCTCCCGGACTCCTGTGGTCACCCAGTATGATGGGTGCTCCCCAAGCACCCTAGCCTTATGGGCTATGCGTGGCTCCTACCAGCCCCTAATACCACGCCCCAAGCCTCGCTGATGTAATAGACGTTGGTGTGTCTGCACGCGCGCTTCCCGGGCTCTCTCTACAATGGCGCTCCCCCTCTTTGGGGCTCGCTCTGCCCACCTCGGGCTTCTCAATAAACCAATATGGCACTCCCCCTCTTTGGGGCTTGCCGTGCCCGCCTCGGGCTTCTCAATACTGCCCCACTCTGGGGCTGGGGTCTACATACCCCACGTACAACCCGGGGTCTGTTCCCCGCCCGCAACCCACTGGTTGCGCTAGTGCCCTCTTCTGGGGCATCTCATAGCTGCCCCTCTCTGGGGCTGGGGTCTACATACCCCGCATACAACCCAGGGTCTGTTCCCCACCCGCAACCCACTGGTTGCACTCAGGGGCCCCACACCTCTGGGGTCCCTATGAGGCCTCCTCCAACCCCTATAGCCTCACCCAAGCCTCCAGTCTAATATGTAAGCCGAACATAAACTAGAGCCTCCTGGCTGTAACGCAAACCATAAAGCCTCCTGGCCAAACCCTGCCCCTCTCAGCTGCTGGCAGGGAACTGCCAGCCTGGTCTCAGCCCTGGGCTTTATAAGGGCCAGACCCTGCCTCCTCCAGGCAGCTGGCTCTCCTTCGTTGCCCCGGCAACCCGCAGCTGGGCTCGTTACCCTGGCAACACTCATCTGGGCTCGTTATGTCTTGCCAGGGCTCTCTCTCTCCCTGGCAGTTTCTACTCCCTAGGAGCAGAGCACTGAGGTGCTCTGTGACACCGGCCGTCTCCAAGTGCAGTGAATTGTTGCAGAAGATGTTTTAGAAAATTTGGCCTTTTTTAAAGAGGAGGCCAAATTGTGTCAGCCCTGATACTCTTATGAAGGACTGCAGAAGTGTTTCCCTGGTGCCAAATGCTCTAGATGTGGGAATAGCCATGCACACAGGCATGTGATATGGTTATAATAAGGAGGTAGCTCCCTGCCTCTTCTTATGTGTAAGCGTTATAGCCAGAAGCTCCAGAGGTAGCTTTTCATCTATGGATGAAAAAGGAAAAGTGCTGCCATAGGGAGCTTCATTCACATAGCCTATTGCCCTTACAAATATCCTCTAATGACACTTGCTGAGTCATCATAATATCAATTTGGAAGTTGTGGGGTAGAGAGCTTTGAGAGAAGAAAACAATTTCTACCTTGTGAGAGGCAGCTTACTTCTAAGCAGCCAGGACTCTACTGAAGAGTTCTAATTTCTCCTGGCTCTCGTCTGGTGGGAACTTACTTCATTGAGAGAGACAATACTGACCAAAGACTTTGCAGGAAGAGATTTACAAACCTCTGCTGTGGGACTCATTGCAGAGGACAGCAGCAGCTGTCAGTGGACTCCAATGAAGCACCACCTCGCTAAACCTGAACATCAAGCTCCGTAAGGTGGTGACATTTCCAAGTAAGACTAGCCAAGCAGCTCCATTTGGACTGAAGACAGATTTGCAAAGGAACATAACAGAGGTGAAACAATACAGGCAAGTACCTAAGACAGCTGCAACACATGGGAGCAGCAGCAAATCCAAGTTGCCACTGTGCTGCTGACGTGATTATATGACTGTGGTAGCAACCATTTTTTTCTGCTTCCCCAAGTTAGTGCCCTGAGTGGCTAACCCAGTTGCCCCATTGTGGTAATGCCACTGGGACATATTTTACTTGTGATAATCACCAGGTTCAACAAATGCAGGCATGCATGAGTAAGAACAATTAACTTTAATTATGGAGCAGTAGGCAGCTTCTGCAGACCTCTGCAGTCTGTCTCTAATTTACTGGCTCCTTAATGGAGAGATCATCTCTCAATTCCCAACCTCTGTAGTCTCAGAAGGGGAGCATCTCCAAACAACAACCTCTATCACTACATCTCCCCTCTTAACAATAAGTACAAAAATCTGCTGCCTTGAACTTTGGATAGTCTTTTTTATGGACAAGTTTCCCTTATGCAATAGCCTTTCGGATAGTGCAATGTCTGTGATGCCACAAGTAATCCTATTGTTAATCAGAGATTCTGTCAACCTTTCAAAAGCAGAGTTCTTACTCAAGTCTCTTTAGTTCAGTAACATACTGATATATATTTTGTTCTGTTGTTTGTTTGCACATTAAAAAACACTGTGCCTTCAAGAGCCTTGTTCTTTTTCAGCTTGCAATACCCCTCAGATTTGGACAATATGTTACTTAATTTCATATTTTCTCCATTTTCAAAGGTAAAAGCATTACAAACAGTCAGGGCTTCCTCTCGCACAATATGCAAGAAGACTGAGGATTTGACTGTGTTTTTGTTTCTCTTTTGCCCCTGTGGCTGATAAGTACCACTCAAAACTTAGTCTGAATACCCTCCAGTTCTCTGCTATAATGCCCAACATGAGACAGGCAGGTGGTGGTTGCAAAGCTTCCATGACTAACTGTCCCTTTACTTAGACTGTAACTGTGCAGAAGAAAGCTTTTGCCCTTCCATGTGGCTACACTGCTCTACTTGCCTCAGTTTCCAGCTTCTTCAGTGGAATAAATTCTTTCAAGTTCTTTCTCATTCGCTACTTCTGGCATAGTGTAGTAATCACCAGGTTCAAGAAATACAAGCATACATTATAACAAATAATAATTGTGGAGCAATAGGCAACTTTTGCAGACCTATGCAGACTGTCTCAGAGAACATCTCCCAATTCCCAACCTCTGTAGTCTAAGTTAAGGAGTGTCTCCAAACTACAATCTTCATCACTATCATATTGTTACTACTTACTATTCCCAACTATGAATGGGTTTGTTGGATGGTGGAAATGATCCAGTCAAGGAACTAATACCAGTAATATTCCCACCAGAAAAAGGAGAAGGGTATTAGGCAGACTACAGGTAAAGTTAGTGGTAAAAGTGGGGAAAAATTAATTCTTTATTTGCATGGCCTCTGTGTTCATTTTACATAATAATAATTTCCTTGTTTGTACAGAGTCTTAGTTTTGGGGGGTGAGGGAAAGGAAAGAGTTCTTGTTAAAGGCACTAGGGAGACAGATTTAGATTTTCACAGATGCTGGATGGACTGCCACAGATGCTTGAGCCAATATAATAATTTTTCTCCCCTAAGAGAAACCCTAAGGATAACAAACCCAATCCTTTTTGCTATTGTTAAGTGTCTGGTACATGTATGCTTATGCTGAAAGAAGCACACAGTTCCAGCAAATGAATACTGCTTCAAAGGCCATGTATACCAGATAACAGCAATGCAAATCATATGTGGGTATTGGAGCATTATAACCAGCTGATCAAATCCTAGAAGAGAGTGTATGTCTAGAAACGGCTTTTGGAAAATTGTAGGGATTGGAGGGATGATGTGGCAAAGATACTGTGAGGTACCACAGTGCTGTCATGATGGTAGAACTCATGTAGTAGCATAACTGAGGTGGGGAAACTGAGGCAGGATCTTAGAGCACTGTCTTCGTTGAGGGCCACAACAGCAGCTGCTGCCTTAGTGCCAACTGACTGTACCTCTGATTGGCACAGTAGGTGCTGGTGCTGCGTCATGTACCAGCAACTGCCCTGGGCATGAACATATCCTGCTGTGCCTCTCAACTCATATGCCAGCATAGGTTCCTGTTAGAAGAGCAAGTGGCAGCATAGGCCTGTAAACTGCCTTGACATAACTGATGCCATTTTTTTCTGAATAGATGCCATTAGCTGCAAGCAAAATGAGCACAGAGGCAATGTAAACAGCTGTTGTAGGCAAAACACAATGTAGATAGATGTAGAAAAGCAATATAGAATAGAGAAGCAAAACAAGTGTAAGGATGGCTCAGTAGGTGAGAAGTAAGTTAAAAAGAAACAGGCTGAGGGTGTCAGATTAATGAGGAAATAACCGCTGTGATATGGAATATAGAGAAGAGGGCTGTAAAAGCCAAAGGAAAAAACTTAAGTTTGGGAAGCTGTCACCAAGCAAGAAGAGGTCATGCTGGTCAGAACCACAACCCCCCAGTGCTGTGACAACACCTGGCTAGCTGAGTCATTGTGCATTGTTCGGAAGGCCTATGTAAGTGTTGTTCTGTGGGGCCGGGCCAACTCTCAGGATCTCAAAATTGCACTGTCAGACGGAAGGGTGTGACACAATTGCACATATACAGACAGAAATCAATTAGGTGCACACACACACACTAGGTGCATGCGCACATGCTAGGCACATACACCCCCCACTAGGCACATACACCCGCACTAACAACTCGGCACATTCACATTCAAAATTACCAGCCTAGGCACATGCACACCTATCACCAATTCAAGCAACTACACACTATACACACCAAGGGTAGGCAAAAATCAACTGTCAATACCTACACACCCAATACACATACACGGATCACTAATTCGTATATCACACACATGATGACATATATATGTATATATATGTATATTCACCAGTTCATACACATACCACCCACCTACACATACACACAGGTGAGTTCCTAACTTGGATGGTACGGTATGTATGTGTGTGTTTGGGGTACTTGGGATAGCTGGGGGAAGGTTAAGGTGAGAGAGTGAAAGTGTAGGGAGTGAAAGTTGCCAGAACCGGGATTAGAACTGGTAGACTAAAGAGAAACTGGCTGAGGAACTGAGGCTCAGGGTTACATTAGGTTAATTGATGTCAATTGATTAAAGGACAATGCCCAAAGCCAGCAGAACAGGGGATGCCAGAGAGAAGCCAGTACAGAGGCTGAGACCAAAGCCAGAGCTACGGAGGAGCCAAAAGGAGGCAGGGAGAGGAAAACTGGGACTGGGGCTGCAGGGGAACTAGAGAGGGTGCAGGGGGAAGCCGGAGAACAGAGAGAGCAGGCAGGAAAGGTCAGGAAGAGAAAGCAGAGAGGGATAGGGAGCAGGGAGAGGCAGCAGAAGGCAGAAAGGACAGGGCCGAGAGCAGCAGAGAAGGGAGCAGAAAGGGACAGAGAGGAGGTAGAAAAACAACAGGAGCAGGGCAGAAGGTGGGCTGAGATGCAGCAAAAATTGCAAAAAATGAATAGCGGGAGCGGGAAGAGGCTGCAGAAAGACACAGAAAGGAGATGGTGGATGGCAAGAGCGGGGCCGGGAGGCTAAAAGGCAGCAGAAATGGTGGGAAAGCAGGAGAGGCTGTGGAAAGACACAGGAAGGAGATGGTGGATGGTGGGAGCGGGGCCAGGAGGCTAAAAGGTGGCAGAAGTGGCGGGAAAGTGGGAGAGGCTGAGAGGTGGCAGAAAAGGGGAGACAGAATTGAGAAGAGATCGGGAAATGAGGCGGGGATGAAGCTGGAGCTGAGAGAGAGAGAGACCAGAATTCAAGATAGGGAAGGGACCGGGATTCAGTAAAACACAACCCAACTCGGGGTTGTAAATGACAGTGGTTTTACTGAACAGGGGAGATGGTGACACGATATCTTATTGGTTCCTTTGCACCCAGACACAATGGCAGCAGGGGTTAAAAAGGCTTGGTGCAGGGGCTGAAGTCCAGGAGGAGACAGAGAGGGAGGGTTCAAATTGTAGGAGGAAGTGTGCGAGTAATATCTACCTATCCTAGGCTGAAAGTTGATCCTTGATGGCCAGTCAGGGTCTCCTTCAGCTCAGTGTTGTCCAGAGGGGGTCACCAGCATGGCCTCTGGGGTGGATAGGCAGCATGATGTGGAGCTGGTCTGGTCCAGATGGAAATGGCGTTCCCACTGGGTCTGCCTTCACTGCCCCCTTTTATAGGGGCAGACCTTCTATGACCCTAGTGGCAGGGGGCATATCCAGGCAAGGGTTAGCGCCTGGTATACTGAGCATGTGAATTTCAGGTTAGGACATGCAGTTTCCGGTGTCTGTAATGATGGGTTGGCTGGTTTCTATAGCAGTCTTTGTCTTCAAAATTTTGAGCCAGGGAGGGTCAGTGCAGGGTGATGGTTGGATTGTTGAGTTGACGGTTCAGTCATTCAGAGGGTGCTATTTTTAGACCTACTGCCATTGTCTCTCAAGCACCCTCATTCATCCCCATTCATTCAGGAAACAATTTACATAGGAGGGGTAGGTATGAGTCACACAGTTACAACAGAGTTACAGTAGGGTATGCCAGGCAGGGGATACAAGATGGAAACTTGACATTACTTTACAGACACAGGCCTAAACCATGCAGTATTAATATGAAACAATAAATATCAATGCAAAAATGATAGGACTACAATATAATACAATATACAACAGTAAAAATCAATACAAACATAACAGAACACTATTTACAATATAAAAAGGGGCTTATTATAATAATAGCATACAAGAAATTATCTTAGCTCACCTAGTACTACTTGTAATCACTTATAAGGGATAGAGAGGGCAGAGAGAAAGTCAGAAATGGTTAGGGGAAGGGGAGGGAGAGTATTTTTAAATAATAATTAAAAAAAGAAAAACAGGGGGTTTTGCTACATAAGAATACCTTTATGAACTGTTGTGGCTTTTTAAATAGCTTGATAGACTGTGTGAGGGTTTGTTTAAATATTGGTATTGCTTAAATGTTCAGTAAATTAGGATTTGAGACTAGAATAGTCTCACCAATCATTTTGTTCTGTTCACATCACCCTGTAATCAAAACTGAGCTCAACAGAAGAATTTACGTGTTTATGGACAATTTCTCTGGAAGTATGAGAAGATACTTTTGACCAGAGTTATGTCCAGGTGTACTTCCCACAGCACTTCCTTCTTTTGTCAATTTTGAGTCCTAAACCTTTTTGTTCCTACCCCATCAACACTGTATCTTTTTTACATCAGGGTGTACTATTTTAATAGCATGTGAAGAGTTTAAAATTAAGATTCTGTCAGCCTTCAAACAGAGGCTCTTGCTTTCAGGGATTTATGAAGACGGCAATAAAAAGTAACTCAAAAAAGAAATTTGTTTTGCAAGTTTTTCTCTGTAGAGAGCATGTACAGTTTCAAATTAGGGAACTCACTTTGGTCTTGGATTAAAGAAGTGCAAATGTTTGAAAAAGTAATTTATCAGTTTGGAATATTTCCGTACAAGTTATAATGCTAATGCCTCAATTTAACAGTTGAGATGATAGGTGATAATAAGATCTAAACATTTTTAGTATGAGAACAGTTCAGTTTAATCCAGCTACTGAGCAAAAACAGTACATTTTTCCCCATGCAGTCTCATAACTCTTGCATGCGTTCTATCTATATAATTAAACAATTGATTCTAGTTGCTCTTTTAGTTTTTTTGCATAGCATTATGGACTATATATTAGCCTGTATAAAATTTACCTAGTTGTTGACCTAACTCTGTCACCCTTATTCATGTTTATTAGTATCCATTCACGTGAGTAGCCTTGTTTTAGTCAATTGGGTTACTCATATAAGTGCTATACAACACAAATTCAGTTCCATGTAATTATGTGCTAAATAATACTAGAGTTTGTACTCTTTCAGGCCTGGCTGAGTTGCAGATAATTATGTCCTTTCAAGAAATCAGAATTTTCTTTAATGTGGGTTATTTTCCCCCACTTTTTAAAATGGCTTTAAAAAAAAAATGAGAGAAAGGAGGGAAGGACAACATTCAGAAAATTCAAAGTCAAGATTGAGACTCAAGTGTTTGCCTCTTGCCAGTCTCTTTTGTAAGGAAATTTTCCAAATTTCGAATATCTTGGTGCATTCTAAATAGAACTATATTCACAGATATCCAAATTGTGAATATTCAAGCAGACAGTATTTGTATGCTTGCAGGCAATTAACACTTTGTTTATATTTGAATTTGTATCAGGAAAACAGACACTGTACCATGTGATTTAGACAACCAATCATACAGCCTCCATGTAAAATTCTGAACATTGTATTCTCAATAGAATGCTCAAAGCAAATGGTCTGGGAACAACCTATGGACTGCTATTTGTTCATCTGGATTAAAACATTCTTAGACTAATAGATTTTAAGCACATATGAAGTCCTTTAAAAAAATGAAGGCTGCCCAAGGGCAGTTTGCAGACAAAATAGGCTACATTTACCTACTACATTGTTAGTTGCAAATTATTAATCCAGCTCTATGCCAACCTATCTTTACATGATATTAAAGTGAGAGAAGCCCCTTAATTTCAGCTAAATTGGCATTTGTGTTCATGTTAGAGGTTTTCTACATGCAGTGCAGTACCTGCCAATGTATGTGTGTATATATGTATAATTAGTTCTTAGAAAGAGTCCCATTTATGGACATAAAAGAAGAAGGGCTGCAGTATTGTTAATAAGTTTACAGATTCAATAAAATGATTATAGCGCTGCAAAATGGCTTCCTCATTTTACAGATCTTAAATATATCATAATGATTATAGTAATTATGAATTCTGTAATATTATAGCATAGATTGATATATAAAAAATAACAAGTTTTCTGTAATTACATCATTAATAAACAATTACAATGTGCCACTTGTCAGCCATGCCAGGTAGGCCAAGGGTCATACAGCCAAAGGAAACTATTGGCAACACATATAACAAGTTTTATATGTTATATATCAGTCTGCCAAAATCTAGGACATGAAGTATCTATTCTTGAAGGACACCTACTGTAATCTTATTTGTTAACTGTGTACACATATACAAAAGTAGAGAGCACTTTATCATAAGTGGGCATCCTGGGGCCAGTCAAATCGTTGGTCTGCCCACTTGTCTTAGGGCTAATAGCTCATCTGCCACGCCTTTGATGATATTAATTAAGAGATGATAACAAGGTGGGAGGCTACCCATTTACTTGCCCTGATGCCAAGGGCTTATATACATGGCTCCGGCCTCCCATATACTGTTCCTCATGCCTCGTAGATGGCATCCATGGGCTTAACACCTGGCCTTAGCTTGTTCAGCCTAACACCCAGCCTATAAAACCATGCCCTCATCTGGGATCCGCAGTCCAGAGTCTCACGTGGGATTCTCACTCCCCACTGGAGCTCACAATCTCTGTGCCCTCCCATTGAGCTCTCATTTAATCAATTGGGGCTCCCAGCCCCTACCTACTCAGGGCTCCCAGCCCCTACCACCTCAGGCACCGTGCCTGACTCAGGACCCTTTTGGTCCCCTCATGCCCGCACACAGGGGCCTCAATCCCCTGCCCTACACTGGGCCTCACAAATCCCCTTATTCCCTTGCCTGAGGAGCCTCACATCTAGCTCCCTTGGCTTAGGGTCCCACCCCCATGGAGCCTCACACCCAGCTCCTTAATGCAACTCCGGTCTCACAGTGATCCTGGAAGCAGCCTCAGGTCCCTTCCTGACCTGGGCCCTGCCTTAGGACTCACCATGAGCCTGGGCTCCTGCTTTGTTGTTTGGGGTGTGCTCCCTTAGCCTTTCCCCTGCACAGGATCACCTGCGAGGCAGCAGGGACCGAGGCTTTCTGGCACCCCAAACTCGCCCTTCACTGAGGAGGCACAGGTGTGACATTTCCTGGAGGCTGCCTTCCCACCAGTGGTCCCACTACACCATCCAACCCCAGCAGGGTATTCAGGTTTTCAGTCATGCCTCAGGGCCAGGAGCCTCCAACCATCCCCATAGCTCCTACCCAGTACCTCCAAGATGGTATGACCAGCAGCTCCAGCCAGGTGGAGTTCTTCTCCCAGCTGCTTTCAGCAGACTGCTGGCTTCACTGCTCAGAGCCCTGTTATTATAGGAAACAGCTGGGCCCTGTTCCCAATCAGGCAGTTGTGCCTGATTGGGAGTGCAGCCACTGCAGCCTGCTTTGCTGGCTGCTCAAGCCTCTGAGTTACAGAGCACATCCTGTGCTCTGTTACACACTTCTGGAACATTGTTCCGTAAAATTTAGACAAAATGTTTTATCCAGAGTTTACCAGTTCATTTAGACTAAAACATTATCTTGAAAAGATTTGATTTCAGTGAAGTTGCTTTGGAAACCAGGCAGAACTCTGATAGAAATCTGCTTGCTCTCTTGCCTGGCTCCCCAGAGGAACTCTGACTTCCACAGTCTGTGGCTCTAGGCCAACCCATCAAGCTAGTTAAATATGGCAAGGGATGGGGTTTTAGCCCCCTCTTGAGAAATTAATAGACCCTACAATCATGAAGTTTTCCTTTCTATTCATTCTAAATGTCACCTTTTTAATATCATGCCAGTACTCTTAATTATATCCCTTATAACTATGCTAAATATTGAGTGGTCTTCCATGATGTTTATATATATAGCCATCCACTATTTGCAATCTGTAATCTTCCCCTTTGTCATTATCAGTTAACTGTTCTATTAATTTATCTATCTATTTATAGAGAAGCAAGTAGTTTTTTGGAGATGTATCTTCAGTCCCTTTCATCAGTAACAGCAGGGTGTTTTTTGCATTAGCTGCTCTTTCAGTACAGTTATGGGAAAGCTTGAATAAAGAGGTGCACATGACTTTGAATATGCTATAATTCAAGATTATTCTTCCCCCTAAGGGAATTCCACAGACATGGGTCAGTTGCTGAAAAAGAATTAGCTCATATTTTCACAATCCTAACCTTGCATTTTCCCTTAGGGACGCAGTTCAAAAAATGGTAGAAAGCGGTAGACAGCTTGGACCCAAAGCAGCGAGGGCACTTTTACATGAGCTCCAGGGTTGGTGCAGGCACTCTAATTAAAGCACCACTATGTCTCGTGCATCAGTGTCCCCACACTTCGAAATGGTGGCAGGGATGTTTGAACTAAAGTTTGTTTGATGAGCTTTAGTTCAAGTGTCCCCACTACCATTTTAAGTGCAGGAAGCCGATACATGAGATGCAGAGGCTGGCTGAAGCACAGTACTTACCACACTCCAGCTGACTCAAATAATCGAGTTTGCTCTGACACGCTGTAATTACAACATGTTGGAGCAGCCTTGCAGCATGTCTACAGGCACCCATAGAGCTTGGAAGATTAAGTGCTACAAATTTAACCTGCTACTAGTCTGCTACTCAGAGAGAAGACATGCCCCCCTCTTCCTCTTGACCAGCCCACTCAACAACCTGAGTCTATAAGATGAACCGCCTGCCACCACTTCTGCTATTGTGAAAAAGACACTTAAAATAGTCTCCATGAGATGTGAAAATAAAGAAGCATAAAGGATGGTGACAGCTCGGGTCTGGACTGACTGAAGGATTTTGTAGGGAATGAATATAGAATTGATGTGAATGTTTAAGGGGGGCAATATGGGGTATTTTAATCGGGAAATGCCAGGCATGTTATCGGCTTTGTGACCACCATTTGCTCAAATGTTGGCAATGCTTCACTGCTTTATTGAAGCCCTTTCTAAGTGGTAGCTGTAGCCTATACATTTTCCTCATGGGGAAGGGAGGCTTATTTCCACTTCATTTAGCCAATGCTTGAAAGCATGTTGAAATCAGAGTACATTAGGTACAGTCAGTCACAGGCCTGGCATCTTCCTGCTCTGCAGCACAAGTAGAATGAGCAAACCTGATTGTCTAGGTCACTTGCTGGCTGGTTTTCTAGGAAAAAGTTATTTGCAAAATGGAAGTAAAACTCTCCAAACTGAATGCTTCGTATGCAGTCCTCATACTTGGGCTGTAGCTGCAGATAATGCAATGCCAGCATCTGATAATACAACACTAAGAACTATAAAAATATCACGGAGGGATGAGGTAACCTGATCTAAAACATCTTTCTTATGACATATTTTATTTCTGATAATACATTTCTCAGTTCCATTTCACTGCTCAGGGAGTGGACTGGGATGCAGTGATATGTTGTTCCATTTGTTTCTATTTCAGTGAGAGCCAACCTTTTTGGCAGCTATGCCAAGTTAGGCCTGCACTTTGAGTTCCACTCTGATCCCCCTTCCCGTCTGATCTGCTGCTCTGCTTTCTGCCCTATTTCCTACCCAACCTGCTACTCTTTTTTTCTGCCTTCCCTGTGCTTCCTGCACCATCTGCTGCTCTGCTTTTGTCTTCCTGTCTTATCTGCCACTGTACTGCTTGTCCCCTTCCTGTTCTGCTACAGAGGCAGCTTTTGCCACAGGTTGGCCACCCCCCACTATTTGATATAAAAATTATTCTCAAAAACCAATAATAAAGAGAACATGCTATTTCTGTCAAAAGAAGCCATAAGCCCCCCAGTTTGGCACAAATGCAGCATGATTGTTGGTCTGTGCTCAAGAAAGTCTTGAAGCCAAGCTCCAGAGCAGGTGAAGGTGCAGTGGTACATGTATGCTCATGACTGCAACAAGCCTACCCCACCTGACACTGTCCATCCTTTATAACAGACAGACAGATGGATAGACTTGGTAAAAACAATTTTGTGCAGTTGCAAGGAAAAATGATCTGGACATATCAAACAAAAAATAAATCATTGGTATTGGCTTGATCACAACCTTATATGTAAAAGGGTAAGTTTTGTAAATGTTGGTGTGCTGTTACCACATCTGCAGTCTCAAGTAAGTAGCAACACCATAAGACACCCTCCTTGTTCCACCTTATCAAAGAGTGCCAGCATGGTCAGCATTTCCTTGCTTCCTTCTTTGGTTCCCTGTATGCCCTGCATTCAGTCCAAGTTCTTCATTCTTGCATTAAGGGTTTTGACAACCTAATTCTTCTGGATATTTATCCTTTTGTTTCAATTCACCACCACAAAAACGTTCTCACCCCTGACCTCACCCCTCTGTATTTTAGTTCCAGACTCACTTTTGGGACTCTTTCCATGCTGCCCCCAAGCTATGAACCCTCTTCCTACTCCCATGCCCCCAGCCTCTCTTATTTAACCACTTCATCATCCTTTAGGCCTTTCTCAAAACACATTTCTTAATGAAAACTTGCAAACCTTTCTCTTATAGAACCCCTAACTCATATACATAATTTCCTTATTCAGCTATATTTTTACTGCTGTTACTCAGATCCCTGTCACCCATCTCATGGTAGGTATGTCTATAATACCACCTTAGTTGGCTCTCAAGTCTGTCCTTTTGTCCAAGCCCAGTGATAATTCACGCTACAAACCCCTTAGCTCACTCCCCTGAAGCAATGTGAAGCCCTGAAGCAACCTATCAGCATCCTGCTTCCTGTGTCTCCAGTAGAGTGAAACTCAAAAGAAGTAGTGGCCAGAATTCTTCAAGGAACTAGTCTGCATATCACTTGTCTCTCTTTCTTTGTCTCTGCGTGCTGCTGCATTAATGTAGATGGAGAAGATGGCTCATGGCTCAGGGTAGGTGATGGTGAGCCTTGAATCAGCACTACAACGGAGGTATAGGTATGCCCAGTGATCATCAGCTACTTGTGAAAAGGCCTGTTTGTAAGCTTCATATAAAGAGTACTGACTTTAATGCAGCTTTTGAGCAGGCCTATAGATTATATGTTTTTTTGACCTGTAGTTCTGTCTCCTTTTATTGAATGCCAAGCACATGCTGATACTGTGTAAGCAACAACAATGAAGTGGCCTTGTTATACAAGTCTGTCACTTACCCTGCTGAAACTACGGAAGCCAAAACTGAGTTCTACTAGATACTTGGCATATTTGATATTTACAT
Organism: Alligator sinensis; assembly: GCF_000455745.1. NCBI lineage: Eukaryota > Metazoa > Chordata > Crocodylia > Alligatoridae > Alligator > Alligator sinensis. Next base: position 995,430 of record NW_005842610.1, read on the forward strand.
GTAGGCACAGAGTATTGTGTCAGTGTCAGAAAAAGTGTCTCTTATTGGCATTCTTTTATTTGGGCATCTAGAGTTTCTGAATGCACTGGTTACAGCAGTATGAGATGTGGCATTTTCTTTAAGCTTTAAGTTTAAAATCCAGATGCATGCAAACTGTTTCTGATTGGGCACATAGACACAAGATGCTAACTGTGCAGCAGCTGAATAATATTGTACATTAGCACATCACAGCACCAGTGCCAATAAGCTACTGCACAGTATTATTAGGCTATTGCTCAATAGCGTCACTTGAAAGGCATTCACTGGCACTACTGCACAGCAGAGTTCCCTCTAAGGTGTGCGTGTGCGCGGCCGTGCACAAGTAAAAGTTTGGCCATGCACAAACTTTTTCAGGCCGCACACCCACCGGGAATGGAGCTGGGCTGCTGCATGGGACACTCGGTAAAGGTAAGCCCCTCCCCTAGGCAGAGGCAGGGGCTGGCGCAGGCTCTGCCAGCTCTGCAGAACTGCTCCACTCCCCCACATCACCTAGGGGACTGAGGACACACATGGAGTCAGGGCTGGGGAATGTAGCATTTCCCAGAGCCGGCAGAGCCTGAGGAGCAGTTCCCTGGAGCCAGAGGAGCCTCACTCGGGGCAGGCAGCAGCTCCTCCCTGAGGTGAGGCAAATCACCCACTAGGCTCCAGCCCCCACCCCCAGGCTCCAGCCCCCGCCCCCCAGCCTCCAGGCTCCACTGCCTGCCCTGATGAAGAGTGAGGAGCTTACCTCTTATAAGTGTCCCATGCCACATCAAAAGGGGGAGGCGGGACCGAAGCGGCGTGCTCACGGTCCGCTACTCCTTAGAAGGAACATTGCTGCGCAGTATCTCTGGTTAACATGTATTTATTTAGCACTTGGTCATACAAGTACTAAATAAATGCATAGTAACTACTGCACAGTAGCATCTCGTGTAGACGCACCCATTGTCAAGAACAGCAATAGTTAATGTAGTATACCTTCCAACAGCTCATTTGTTCCTGAGTTTCTTTTAAGTTTTGAGGAAAGGAGAGGAAAGACTGATAAAGGCATTAATGCTGTAATTGTTTTTTCCCTTAACAAAAGACTTACCAGAAGCCCAGTCAGAAGCAACCCTATTACATGTTGTTAGGAAGAGAAGAATTAACACAGAAACATTTCATTGCCAAACTAACCAAACAACCACAAAGAGGGGGGTGCTGAACCACAAATCTTACTTTACTTACTTCAAAAAGTGAAAGACCTCTGAACTGTGACAATTTCTTCTTATGTTGGTATTGTCCTAAAGCCACCAAATTCAACATTTCTATATCCACTCTCAAGTACCTACCAGCTCTCAAAGTGCAGGGATGCCTGGCTTGCTCTGGTTTTCAAATCATTGATCTGATTTCAGCTTTTAAATGTGTTGTTTCAAAGAAATGTTCCCGTTGTGCTGAAAATGAATGTTGCATACTACAATCCAGCACATTGCTGCTACAATCCAGCACATTGCTGCCAGTAATGTTGACTGTAGTATTGACAAGACTTCCAAAGTATTTCAGATTCAGCTTTTACAAGTTGTATTATTCTCTCCTTCTTATATGGAATAAAACTGACTTTCATTGCTGATTGGTATTTCTTCCATTATACTTTTCCATCAGGATGGGGGGAAGGTTGTTTGTTTTTGTAATTTCTAGTCAAAAGTCTTACAACTGGAAAAAGACAATTGAAACAATAGCAGTCTCTGCCCAAACACAGACACATGTAACTGCCCAGGTCATGAGCAGATCTAGAATTTTGAAAATGGGGTGCAGATGAGGGTGCAGATGGTGAGATGCATCACCACATATAAGACAACACATATTTTTCTCCAGTTAAAAATAAACTAGAAGCTTTACTAATACACTAGGGGTCTAGGGCTGTAAAATGTTTTAAGAGTCTAAAATTGAAGCAAAAACAAATATAACTTCACTGGAATGAATGAGTTAAAAACAATCTGCAGAGCTGTAAAATAGGAGCTTCATTACCAGGACTGTTAACAGATGACAGAATTGCAGAACAAAAGGTAGCTTGATAGAGGGAACATCAAGACCACTGAGAAGGAGAGGGTGATTAACATCTGTGGAATAAAGAGTTTAGAAGGCATCAGATAGACTATAATTAGCCATGAATTCAAGCAACTCCCTCAGCACTGCCCAAGTAGAAATCCTGCTGCCATTGCCAAGCAATTGGTTTTAAGCTTTGGGTGGACCAGGAATCAAAATAGGATGCAAATGCATCAGTGCACCCATCCTCTCTCCTGCATCCACCCCTGACATTGGCTAATGTTCCAAAGGGTTATAGGCACAAGAGAAAACTTCATAAGAGTTAAGATACCAAGAAAGCATGAGAAACAGTCAGAAGTACTGCTAGGAATCTTGATCCTGAAACAAACTTCTTTGAGTGCCTTTTGGTTGAGTGCTGGCTGAAAGAGGCTTTCAGAGGTCAAAGAAACTGGCTGCTGCTTCCTTTAGGTTGTGTTATGTTCAGGGAAACCAGGCTTCATATATCCTTTGTAAGAAAACAGGACTACATCAAACCAGAATGTGTCATCCATTTTCCCTGATCATAGAAACAGTCCAGCTTAGAAAGACTTGACAATATTTAACATGAACAGGGATCCTGGTTTTCCCAGGAAAATTCTCTGATAAAAAATTCCAAAGCATTTGTCCATGATTAAAATTAAATGCCACTAATATACCTATACACAGTGTGTGTTTGTGTGTGTGTGTGTGTGTGTGTGTGTGTTATATGTAATACATATGCACCCTGAGCTCTCCATACCCACCAAGGCCAGTAGCAGACAGAGGAAGAAGGGGACCTGCCTACTGCCAGTGACCCTGGGTCAAGTCTGGCATCCCATGTGGTCACTTCGTGCAGCTGCAGCCCTTGGGGGGGTTCTGAAGAAGGAGCAGGGACCTGGGGGGTGCTGAACAAGGTGCAAGGCCACTGTCCCCAGCTGAGCCTGGCACCCTGCA
>NW_005842611.1:0-3017 GCF_000455745.1 Alligator sinensis
CTGAGATTGATAGGTCCATCATAGGACTCCTGAGGATCTGAACTAGAAGGCAGCGTGTATGCCACCACAGTATTTCTCATTTGCTAGCTGACTTGCTAGCCTTTTCCTTACTGTACCATGTTGCTGTAGATAATTTTCTTTTTAATCTGTAATTTTTAACTATTTTAACAGAAGATCCAGAGAGGTTTTTTTTCTAAATATATTTTATTTACATTGGAATAAATATATTGATTTTTGTCCAATAAGAAAATGTCATACTGATTTCCCCCCCGCCCCCCATGTGGATCCATGGGACACAGCCTCCGGGCCTCATATTTTCCCCAATTGTGACTCAGAATGATGTCTGAGAGATGCTCCTTTCCTCAAGGGGGTCTTTGAAATAAGAAAGACCAGCTTGTTGTGTCTCTGCCTGGAGGTTTAATAAACCTGGGAGCGGCATGAGAGCTGAGCATCTGCGAGTCAGAGGCTGTCAACTCCAACAAATAAAGAAAACTTTAAAAATAGTTGTCAAGACCCTACGCTCCCTGCGAAATGAGATCTGATTTCTCTTTAAGCTGTTTTTAATAGCTGGAATTACTGAAGATTGGTGTTTACCAGTTAATAGGTTTGTGAGCATGCTGCCTGTTTGGTGCCCATGGTGATATCATTTACACTGGTATTCATGTGCTAACCTCTTGAGCTCACAGGTCTCTTAACAAATTAAAGTTGAACCTTGTGCTCAGTATGTTCTGTCTCCCAGACAGAGAATTTCCCAGATACTTTTATTGTCATTTCTGATTTACTCAGCTTTACTGCCTGCTGGGAACATATTTGCTCTACCGTGGGCCAAAATTTAACTCTATGGCCACAGCTGTCGCTCCCAGTCTAGTCAATAGGAACAGTGCACATGTATCTGAAGGTGATTTGGGCTGCATATGGCTTAGTGCTATTCAAACAGAAGGAAGGATGTGGTTCCCTAAAGGAGAAGCCAAATCAATTTCCCAGATCAATTGGTGAAAAGAAAGCTGGATGAGACAATTTACGGGAGGAGGGAGATAACCTGGTCCCTCTTTGCTCATTTGTGGAGATGACTTGAGTCAGAGTTGCTTTCTTTCTGTCTTTTGTCTTAAAATACCCAGGGGCCTACCTCAGGATGGCGCTGGGTGCTGTACCAACATGGAATAACAGGCAGTTTCTGTTGTGAAGAGTTAGCAATTTAAGGAGTTGTCTTTTCCAGCAAAACTATAGTGTGAATGTTTGGAGCTGTGTAACAAGGTGCTGCTCCAAGGGTGGCTGTGATGTGCCTGGAGCCCCCTCAGCCCGTATCAACTTCACTCTCTTTTGTTGTCTCTGGGCAATCTCCCTCTCTCCTCATCTGCCATGCCTTGATGTTATGATTTTAGAAAATGGGAGGCTGCCCCAGGGATCCCCACGCCTGGTCTCGCACTCATGAACACAAATGCTCGAGATCATTGCCTGAAGGGCTAAGTACATAGGCTCTGTCCTCCCCAGTACCCATTACCATGCCTCGCAGATGTCACACAGCCCTATGGGCTATGGGCTCCTGGCTCTGTTCATCCTTACACCAGCCTCTCTCTAGCTTATGGTCACTCCAGCTCCCTCGGTCTCTGGCTTTGGCCTTCCTGGCCTTTGGTCCTCTTTAGCCCCCGGTCCCTCTCCTAAGCCAGTTGAGACTGATAGGCTCTCCAGCCCCACCAGTATTCGGCTGTGGCCCTTCAGCTCCTCCTGAGCCCTGACTCTGCTCCTAGGCCACTGAGACTATGGACACCCTGTCCTCATCTGCTCCCCAGGCCCTCCACTCTCTTTCCAAATCCTCTATCCCCTGGTCTCTCTCTCTCTCTGAGCCTCCTGGTCCTCCGTTCCCTCTCTGAGATTTCCTTACCTCCCCTTAGTTCAGGGCTGGACAATTATTTGAGCCAGTAGGATGCTTAGGGAGTTTTGGTGAGCTGTCATGGGCCAGGTTAGCACCCTCTCTTCCCCATTTCCCCCCGCTCTCCACCCTGCAACTCATCGCCAGAACTCCATCCGTGGCTCTGCCCCACGCTCGGTTGGGTGGATGGGGTGGGACTGTGGGTGGGCAGGAAGCAGCATCTGGGAGTGGGATGGGTAGGTGGGGTTAGGGTCAGGGTCAGGCCCAGGGCTGGGATTGGGATTGTGGGGCTGTGACAGCACAAGGCCAGGGCCTGGGGCAGAGCCATGATCTGCTCCCCTCATACCTCTGTGATGGCACCCACTTTCATGGGCAGGGGCATACAGGGAGCAGACTGCAGCTTGGCTCTGGGCCCTGAGCCATGGCTGTGTGCTGTCAATGGAGACTGGCCTGGGACCCACGTGGGCAGGTTGTATACCAGGTAGATGGGATGAAGCCCGTGGGTGGGTGGGGAATAGCGTCTGGGCAGGCAGGACTGGGGCTGAGATTGGGATTATGGGGCAGTAACAGTACAGGGCTGGGGCAGAGCAGTGATCTGCTCCCTATATACCCCTGCCTGCAGAGCCGGTGCCCATTGTAGGGACATGCGGGGTGCAAATCATGGCTCTGCCGTGGCCCAGGCTGTCACCACCCCATGATCTTTATTTTGATCCCAGCCTAGGCCCTGCCTGCCTGTGCCGCTCCCTGCCTATCCACAGCCCTATCCCTGCCTGCCTGGCCAAGTGTACCCTGCCAGCACAGGTCCTGTGCCAGTCTCTGTGGAGAGCCTGCCGGCCCACTCCATCCAGTGCTCCTGGCAGCGGGTATGGGGCAGTGGTGCCTGGGCAGTGTGGCCAGCTCCAGTGGCAGTGTCAGCTGGGAGTGCTGGGAAATGAGCCCAGCTGCTGCACCCGGGGGGCATGCAGAACAGCCCAAGCTGCCCCCTGTGCCTGCACTGGATGGGGCCAAGGGCCCATTGTGGGCTGGACAAAATCCCTTGGCAGGCTGAATCTGGCCCATGGGCTGTATTTTGCCCACCCCTGCCTTAGCCACCTGATGGCCCACAGCCCTAAGGCTGCATGCTGGCTGCTCCGCTGGACCCAGTGTA
>NW_005842611.1:3064-17328 GCF_000455745.1 Alligator sinensis
CGCTGCAGTGCAGCGATGGAAGTGCTCCTCCCTGAGGATTCTTGGCCCCTAAGGATTAATTTCCTCTGGGCATTGAGCTACAGCCTGCCCCCACCCAAAGGTGCAATAAACCATAGCCCATTCAGCCAGCAGCTAGGTTAAACAACTTGTATTAAGACTACAGAACAGCTTGTAACAGAGTACCGTTAAGAACAGTGTTGAACAGACAGAAACCAGTAAGAACATACATCTACAAGACCACTACAACCACCTCCGCTCAGCATAGGTAGTGACTTGTCTTGTCCCAGCTCTCTTCCCCCTCAGGGGGGGATACCGAGCTGGTGAGGATTTCTAAGCCTTTCCCTTTGCCTTGGTCCTTGGCACCTCACTTATTCAGCATAAGGTGATATGTTACCAAATCCCCTGTAGAAGAACGGGTGGGCAATCACTCAGGACCACCTCTCCTCAGGTCTGGCAAGTCTCCCAGTCTGGAGGAGAGAAGGCTCAGGGGGGACTTGGTGGCAGCCTATAAGTACATAAGCGGGGTGCATCAGGATCTGGGAAAACATCTGTTCACCAGGGCTCCCCAAGGGATAACAAGGTTTAATGGATGTAGACTGGGCATAAGGAAAATCTTTTTTACAGTCTGTGTCCAGGGTGTGGAACAGGCTCCCCACAGAGGTGGTGCAAGCACCTACTCTGGACTCATTGAAAAGGCGTTTGGATCATTGGGGACGCACAGGGGGTGCACGTGCACCCCCTGAGCATGGCGGTGCATCCCCTGCAAAAAGCGCCGCGGCTGCCTGCGGGAGCTCCCTGCTTGCCGCTGGCGGTGCTGCTCCCTGTGTGCACCTCCCACAGTGTTCATGGTTTGGATGCTGATTTTGCTGGGATCATTTGACCCCTGCTGACTTCCTGCCTATGGCAGGGGGGCTGGACCCGATGGTCTCTCAAGACCGCTTCCAAGCCCTAATGTCCATGATGGCTGAATTCACACAGCACTCGGTCCGCACGAATGATAGCTCAGACCCACGACTAACTAAATCCAGGACAGACCACTCCATGTTGCTCTTCCTCACACCACATCGCAACGAGATCGCCTCCCAAAGAGTCTGAACCCGTCTCTCGGGTACCTTGTCTACACTCCCCCGGCTGTCACTCAAAGCGTCCACCAATCGCAACGCTGTGCACACCTCTCCCCCACCTCTGCACTCGTCACTCTCGCTCTGCACACGGCACTCCATCTGTCAGTCGACGCTTTACCTCAGGCAGTTTTTCCCGCCAAGAGCGACCGGTGCTGCGCGTGTCCTGTCGACGTAAGTAGGTCCGTGTTGTCATCGAGGTGGAAAGTTCGGCCGCTCTGGACCCTCGCATCTCGAGTCAAAGCGCGCGTGCTCGGGAGGGAGTTGAGGCCAATGCATCTCCAATGCCGGGGCTGAGCTCTCGCCCTGGGGCTGCAGCCCATGGGTGTCCTCGGCGTGAGACAGTCGCTCCCGCCCTATCAGCCAGGGGGACGAGACTGCCCCCTACCGCAGGCCCCGGGCTTACATATACCTCAAGCCCCGCCCCTTCCAGTCGGGTGTCTTCTCTGATTGGTGCCTGAGCTCGTTCTAGAACCTTCTCTCCTCATAAGGTGACACGCTAAAGCCAGTTGAAAATTCTCCCCCAGCGGGGGGGGGGGGAAAGCCAGAAAATGGCTGAAAACCATTAAAAAAAACTTTTTATTTGTTTTGGGGAAGAAATCTATTTTAGGCTGTCTCATAAAAAAAAAAAATGTCAATTTTTCCCAGCGAGCCAACACTTGCTAAATCACTGAACTGAATATATCCAGTATTTCCTTAAGAAAAGTTTCTCGCAGGGAACTAGAAACTGTATTAGCGCGGCTTAATTGCCTCGATGAAAACCCTGTGCGATCTGCAGATGCAAACTGCAACGTCAGGGCTACCTATTAGAATTAGGAAGTGATTTGTTTTATGGAAAGGTTTGTACCGTGAGCGCGGGGTGGTGATAAGGTTTTGAAAATGCTTGTTATAACGAATTACAGCGATAAGCATCCCAACGTGCTGCTCGTTTTCAGGACCAGCCTAGGATTTAGTGGGTTTAAGCAAGGAGGTGATTAACTTGTTTGCTTAAGCACTGGTTAGTCACTAATCATTTTGCAGGAGTTTTCTTTGAACCGGGGAAAGAAACCCAAACAAACTCAAACTTTAATCTGAACTCCCTGGGGGGGGAGAGTCTAAACAAGAGAGGTGCAGCGTTGTTGCCTGCTGGTAAATAGCTGCTGTGGCAGGAGAAATGACTCTTGTACATGAAAAGTGTTTTGAGAACCTTTGAGATGAAAGGTGCCACGTTGATAAATTATCAGCTTAGTGGTTGGGTAATATTAAGGGCCTGCGTGTTTTTGAATGGCACGTACACGCCTAATAGAGCTGGGCAGGAAATGATTTTTTTTCCCCCCATCCCGCGAGAGCCGATTACACGTTGACAGGATTCCTCATCCCGCGTCGAGCCAGAATGCCAAAACCTTGAAAGGTTTTGCAAATTGAAGATCCGAAAAAGAAACGGGGCCTGCGGCAGTCAATTGTTTTCAAGCCGGGCATTTCAAAAGGCTTCGTCTATTTAAAAAAAAAATAATTTTTTTTTTACTGTAATTTTAACTTAAATTTGAAATAAGTCATTTTGCTAAAAAAAAAACAAAACCATAGAGCACTTGATTTAAAACATGCTAAAATGGGATGTTCCAGTCATTTTGATTTTTTTATTTTTTTTAATGGGAAATTCATCAGAACTGACCTTGTATTGTGAACAGTTTCAATAAATTGGCTTTAAAATAAGAAGCAAATCTCATGCCTTGATGAAAACCCTTTGCAATCTGCGGATGCAATTTGCAATGTCAGGGCTACCTATTAGAATTAGGAAGTGATTTGTTTTATGGAAAGGTCTGTACAGTGAGCACCGGGTGGTGATAAGGTATTGTCGTATGTGGTAGAAACCAGGGATTCCTTCCTTCAGGACTAGTAGGTGATTGCTAGGCCGTGAAGCATGTGTGAGTGGCATGGGAAATTTTGCAACCTTGGGATAGAGCTAGAAAATTTTCATTAGTTTTTTTTTTTTTTTTTAAAGGAAGGGGTGGAGGTGTGGGAGGCCCTCTCTTCTGTCCGCTGCCTCCCCATCGTAGCTTTTGAACCCTTCCTAGTCTAATGTTGGAGTTGAATCTAGCCCGTCACTCTAATGACAGTCCTGGCCTGGAGAGTCAGAAAGTGGGTCTGGATTGGAAATGACTTAGCATGATGCAGGAGCTGTGAGGCTGGAGTCTGACTTCTGGCTTAGGCCTTGGGTGTAAGCATTTTCTTCAGATGTATCTGTGCAGATGGGCTGAGACCAGCTAGCTGCAGACGATAAAGGTGTGGGTAGCAGGAGCTTTCTGCTTTGAATGTGTTGCTCCGGAGTTGTTACTCCCTGGCAGCTATTCTGTGGCATGTGGGAAATAAGCTGCTGGTCTCAGTCCAATTCCCTGGTGTCCTTGTCTCAGATGTCCTCACACCTTTTTTTGGCAGTTTCATTAGGGAGGCAGTATTTACCGAGAAGAAAGACTGTGCTCCTTTCCCAGACCTTAGAGAAAGGGTCCTGCTTGAGCCCTAAAGGATGCAGCTGCAAGTGTGGAATGATTTCCTGGGCTCTGCTTGCTTTATGGATAATCGGAGGACTTCATTCTTCAGGGAAGTGAGACGCCATCCATCCATCTCTTCTCCCCCTATTTGGGCTGCTTTTGGGGCTTCATGGCCCTATATTGTTCCCCAAAGGGGGAAGGTCCTCTATTGCCTTGAGTTCTGCCTACCAATGCCAGTCACTCGAGGTGCTTGTACCTTTGAAGAGCACTAAAACAATGTGGGAAGAAGCAAATGGAGGTGGGCTGGCTAGATGGGGTTAATATTTGTCAGGGGAAGGCCTCCTCCCCCCACCCCCCATGTAAATACTGCCTTAGGGTTTTTATCTCAGTCCCTACCTGTAGCATCCCCTTAAAACAACAGACTTATTTTTAGGAATACTTTGGGATGGTTTCTAGGAAGCCTAACGTCTCCCAGCTCCCCCAGAACAAAGTCAATTCTACGCGGCCCCTAGGAGCCTTATAAACCCTCTGCAGTGCCTTGGGGACCAGGCGGATCAGCGCTGACAATGCACGGTTCCAGAGGCAGGCATCGTTCTTCGCTGCATGGAGAGATATCTGTCTTGTCTGGATTCCTTCTGCTGTTCTGATCCACGGTTGCTGTTGGTAATGAGATAGGAAGACTGGGCAAGGAGACAGCTCTGGCGCCGCCCTGTCCACCCCCACATTATCCTGACTTATTACATTGTAATAAATTGAACCATTCCACTTCATTATTTCATATTTGAGGAGATTTATAGATTGTCCTGGTGGCTGAAGAGGCAGTGATTAAAGGAGCGGCGTGCTAATGAATTAGCCGCGGCACAAAGCCTTTCTAATTAATGCACAGCCCAGGGGCTGTAAACTGCTTGCTGATAACAAACCTTGCCCATTCAGGATTTGAACTGACAACTTCCCACAGAATGAAGGCTTACGTGGAGACATGGGTAAGCTATTGAAGCAGCAATTAGGGCTAATAAAGCGATTGGCCTGCCCATCCGTTGTTGAAATGCTGGCCTGCCAAAGCCATCCTCATCCTTTTCCCCTTCTCAGAGGAATGGCGAGTGGAGACTGTACTTGGCTTCTGTAACTACTTTGTGCCAGGCATTAATTTATGGACTGGCTCATGTGTCTGTTCTTTTCTGTGGCTTATACAATAGTGTTAGACAACAATGTTTACTCGTGGTTTCTTCCAGTCCGCCTGAGAATTGCCCTAGTCATATTGTTTTGTCTGACGTTTTCTGAGTAGCAAAGCTTTTTTTTTTATTTTATTTTTTTTATTTTTTTATTTTTTTTAATGGATTGCCTTGCTGTGGCTTTTGTTGAGAAGACAGTGCATTTGTTCACAGCTGTTCATCCATCTTTGGGTTATTGCTTTGTCACTTTGTGTAGCTCAGCTGGGGTAGACCTGTGCTGAGGTTTGCATGGGAGACTGATGGAAGGTGGGGAAGTGCTGATCCCCTGAGTTATTACTGAACCCATGGAGATGCATGGCCCTAGTGGTTGCTCTGCTGCTAGTGGCATTTATGTGGAGGAGATATACAGCTTAGATCCATTAACGATCCCATACCTATTCTTCTGCTAGGCTTGGAGAGGCAGCCCTCATCTCCTGGATAATTACATTCTGACTCCTGCAAGTTCCTTTGTCACCTTTATCAGCACAATATCTTCCCAGACTGAATCTATTCTGAGATGCTGCTTTGTGCTATGTTGCATGCTGGAGGTACTGTAGTAGAGGAGACTTGCAGGGCACTTTGTGAGATGTGAGAGAAGCTTACTTCTGACAAACTGAAGACATCCATAGTGCTTGCTAGCACCCCAGAAGCAAGCTCACATGACTGCTTAAGCTCCCCTGCAGGAAACTGTTCCAGTACATCATGATCTAGACCCTCCTTTTCTGGTCCGTGCTTCAGAGGTATTAAACACCGCGCCTCATTACCCCGGTTGTACAGACACTAATCGTGGTGGCCAGTTGTCCACTTGGTAATTATAGGCCAGAGACATAGCAGGTGCTAAATGTCACTGCTCTGTTGATATATCTACCAGACTTTGCATCTGTCCCTTCATGTGTGGCATTCCTGAAGCCATTTCTAAGCACTGTATTTCATGATGGTTGCCAACACAGGAACAAATACAATCTCATTCTATTAGGTAACATGGAAACATCACACACCACTGAAGATCTGCCGATTAGCTAGGCCACCTTCTTTTGAAGAGGGATCGGTGTCTTTCTACCTTATTTGGAAGATGGATTCCTATGAATTTCCCAGGATTCTGGAAGAGATCCAAACCATGAAGCCTTTGCCCATCCTCTCTCTCCCTTGTTCTACCCATACCTCTCCTCCCATGTATAAGAAACATTTTTTAGCGGGAGGCAGCGGGGGTGGTGGTGAGAAAGTAGTGAGCTTTTAAGAACCTAAAAGAAAAAGAAAAAAAAATAAATGATGCTGCCTGCGGCCTGCAGATTTAATGATATTTACCCATTTGATTGATGAAGATGATGAACGAGGCTTCGTGGTCTGTTGAGGGTGAAAAGTCTAAGTACCAGAACAGAGAGTGAATCAATCACCTCTCACGCTCCTCTGCCAGATGGGTTCATCAGTTAGCTGCTGTTCCCAACAGGGTTATAAATTACCCCTGGCTGAGGGACGGCATGTCAGCCATGGCTGCTGACTCTTCTCCTGAGAGATCGATAGCCCACGGTGAAAGGAAACAACATGGTTTAAAGGAAACCACTAAAGCCCGTCTCCCACTTTATCCCTGTTCTAAATTTTGTTTGCTAATGTATCGTCACAATAAAACAAATCAGCAAGGAGTGGATCATGCCATTGGTCCGCTAAGTGCTGGGTCCTTCAGAACCGGTCAATAGAAAGGAGCTTGACAGGATGGTGAGGAAGGTCCCATCATGGCCAGTCATGCAAAACTCTGCCATGTTCCTTTCCAAGTATCCTAAAGTGATCAAGTTCTCTCTGTCCATCTCTCCCTTTTATATAAAGTCTTTCAGGCTTGGAGCGTATCTTGACTCGTTTCCAAGCATCCCTTAGCCTACTCTTGGATGCACCGCAGCAATGTATGCATGCCCTATATGAAAATCAGGCAAATGAGGTCTGAGAAATGACCCAAAATCTGAGAAATGACCGGAAAGGTCAGGTAATATTCATCCAAAATATGTGTTGGGGGGGGGGGGGGGGGGGTTTTTTCTAAGGCTCACAAATATTTTAAGTAAAGCCAACTTTATGGCTTTTCTGCATGATTTATAACTTTGTGTTACATGTCAGTGAAACTCTCATGGTTTCAATGCGAATTTCTCATTGAATTCTTATGGCTTTAAATGTTGAGTGTTAACTTGAGTCTTGCTATGAGCCCATTATTCTTTATGTTGTTGCTATAGGCATTTCTGAAGAGCTCATCACTCTGGGTATTGTTTAGATCTGGATAACCATCACTTCATCCTCCCTAGTATAGAATGCTCTCCCATTTAAAAACAAAACAAAACAATTTCTTGTAAAATGCAAGTTTGCTGCCCAGGGTAGATGTTCTGAGTGCCATTCAACATGACGGGGTGAGGAAATGATCCATTACAAATGCACCTCTTGACACGTGATCTGAAGCCTGCATACGTAGTTTCAGAACCAATCTTCAATGTAAGTAAGAATCAGAATGCCCCGGCCCTGGCTATCACATGTTCAGACTTGGGCTCTCTTATGTAATCTGTCCTTGACAGCATCAGTAACCATCTCTGCTGCTATAATAGTAGAAGGAGCTGAGAGGAGATGGGATGTGAGGGATCCCAGCAGCTTTCCTGGCTGGTTCTGAGATAGCTAGGCCCTGGCTCACTCAGGGCCTTGAAATTAAGGCTGAAGTCTTTTAAAAAGCGTGTTAGGAATTTAGTGGAAAGCCAAGGGAGAGTGTCAAACACTCTAGTGATGCTAGGTCTGGGGGAAACGATGTGGCAGGAATGGATAATTTCATGGTTAAACTGGCAGACTGGGATGCAGCAATTCTAGGTCTCCTGTAGCTTTCTCGCAAGTTTTCTGTGTGACCTTAGACAAGTCACTTAATCTTTTTTTGACTCTGTTTCTCCCCTTACCCTTTGTTTGTCTTTCTCTTTAAAATGAAAATTCTTTAGGGTACAGAGACTGCCTCTGACCCTGTGTGTGTGTACAAAAACTAATCTAATAGGGTTTTGATTTCAAATTGAAGCTTGTCGGCACTATGCTAATACCAAGAACAATAGCAACGAGTGATCCAAATGAAAGGCAGTATTCCTATGAACTACAGACTCATGTTACTCAGTCGCATTGCTCATTCATGCGATACACAATAGACACAGAGGGAAGTATAGATGGACCATCAAAGGTTCTCAGATCCTCTTTAATAGACACAAATGAACTTCAGGCATTTCCACATGTCATCCACTGTTCACAATGCCAGGGGCAGTGTTGATGTGTATGTGACTAGGCAATTATTTCAAGGTCCCTCCTTTCTGGAGGAAACATTTGGCAGAACAGTCCAGAGGGGGCGGTCACGAATTAGAACAAGATTCAAATTAGCCGCAGAAGATGCGTTGGAAAATGCTGAGATAAAACACAGGAGCTGAAGTGCAATCAGCTTGAGAGGACAGATGGGGCGAGTGTTCGTGGAAGGGTAGAAGGTTTTGGCTCTCAAGTGAGATGTGTGCGGGCAGGACCGGTCACTGCAAGTCATTCGGAGGCAGCTGGGCTTTGTCTTGGAGGATCCAGCAGAACAGTTACTAGGAGGACCCTGTTGGTGAAATCAGTTTTGCAGGGCCCCCTTGGTTCATTCCCTACAAATAGGTGTGAGGGGGAAGCCTCCTCTCTTATGGAGCTGACTGGGCCTTGCTTGTTTTTTCCAGCAGGAGTAGCAGAGTGGGTTTACCATCAAGTGATGAAATAGTTCTTGAGGAAACCCTACTACACTGATGTTCCCATGTTTGGCCAGGAGTCCCCTCCTGGAGGAACCTGGAGAAGAGACAGCCGTTCACAACCCATTCTCCTGTGTCCCTCTGGTTATCCTTGAGTATGTTGCTAAACTCTGGGGATATCTCTAGCCCTGTATATCTGAACATGTTGGATCACAGGAATAGCCAGACTGAATCTGGTCTGTGGTCCATCTAGTTTAGAGTCCCATCTCTGAGAGTGGCCCACTCCGGATGCCTTGAAGAAAGGTGCCAAAAATAAAAGAAAAAAAGAATTGGCCGATGGCAAACCCTTAATACTCAGAGATTGGTTTACTATCCATCATTTCCCTTCCTATACCTTTTCACTTGCATTAACCATTAAACTTGGATCACCTGGTTATTCACATAAATGCCTTTGATACCTTCTAAGCTCTTGGCTTTGAGCCTATCTTGTGGCAATGAGATGCATTACTTATAGGCTAGATGCATGCTGTGGGGATAAGCGTCTCCTTTCCTCAGTTTTTAATTTGCTACCATCCAACTGCATCAAATACCACTCCCACCCCCTACCTACACTGTTTGTTCTAAGAATGGGCATGTCTGATTTTCTCTTCCCCTCCTGTTCATTGTTTCAACACTTCTCTTCTTAGATAAGCAATCAGTCCATCTAGTCTTGTCTGAAATGACATTTTTCTGGGCTGTCAGTCATTCTTGCTACCCTTCTCTGAACCCCCTCCATATTTCTTCTGCATCCCTTTGGAGTAGCCTGACACCTCCATCCCTGTGAGTGCATATTGTAAAAGTGGATGGCCCAGAGGACAGTCCTGACGTAGACAGCCCTTTCACCTGCTCCGACAAACAGAGCAGAAGATGCAATTCTGTGAGAAGATGTATCTGAGGACTAAAGCACAATTTGCTCCCTATTATTGTTCATCCCATTCCTTGTTGCATCCGCATGATTTATTTGCTTTTTTGATACTTGCTGAAGTTCTAGTTGTTCGTGCTCCACAATCAGGGTTTCTAGGCACTGCTGCATTGCCAGCAATGCGTGGGATCATCTAGGATCCTCTAGAATGCTAAGAGCACAAGAAGTGCATAGACTATACACCCAGTTTTCTTTTTTTAAAGTTTGGGTTATTCCCCCTGCAGAAAGCTGGAGACTGCCCCAGGTTCTCCTGGCAGTTCCTTCACATCCATCCATAACAAGTGTCTTTAGTGACCCAATGGCTATAGGATGTGAAACTGGAACCCAGGACACTGGGGTTCTGTTTTTTTCTTGGGCAAGTCACCTTACTTCCCTGTGCAAAGCCTCAGCTTTCTCCTCTGTAAAATAAGGGTAGGAACATATGCTGCTTCTGTGAGACATTCTGGAGTTTAAGAGAAGCAAAGTGTTATCTCTGTTGCTAGCTCTGTTGTTGTGTTTCTTTAATTTTTTCAGGTTTGGAAATAAAACCCATTCCCAGGGTTTGAGTCCTTCCCGGGTTAATCAGGAAGGTCTGAGATGGAGTCCGCATCTCCGCGTCAGTGCAGTAATCCTATTGTAAAGCACAGCACTTGTTATCACTAATAATAATTGCTGTGTAAGTACTAAGAATTTCCGTGCAGAGTCAAAGCAGTATGCAAACACCGGGCTAATCCTCCCAGCCCCCCACCTCCCTGTGCAACACTGCCAGTAATTAGTTAATCTCCGCACGGTTTGCTGGGATTGTCAAGCACAACACGGACCGGCAATGAACGTGGTTACTGCAGCAGGAAGGGTCAGATCTGGAAGGAGGATGGAGCCAGGTTTGTGTCCATAGGCTGTGCTGGATGACAGAGGAAGGACCGCGGTGGGGCTGGAGGAGCCAGCGGGTGCGGCTGGTAGCACCACCGCGATCCGCCAGCCACTCCCAGGGCTTGGTGGTTTGCCAGCTCCCCTTTAGCTCAGATGGAACAAACTGCTTGAGAAAACTCTCCATGCAGCCAAGCCTAATTTGTCCTGTCAATCTGACGCTCGCCGCCTCATGCTTGTATTTAGCACCATTGATCTATTAGATTGCAGGAATATTAAGACCCTCAAACTCTTTTTCCTGAGTGCAACTTCCTTGCGGGTCCCTTGTGCTGTGTGTCCTGCTTGGCAGGGCCAAGGACTCCCCCAATTGCAGGGCTCCAGGAACTTCATTAGCTTGATGCTCCACACCCTGCTTTCCACGCTCTCCCCCCTTTCCTTCTGATGGGCCTTTTCCATGACTCTCATCACAGTAGCCTGTGAGCCTCCCAGCCTCATTCAGATGGAGACGGAGGCATGGAGAGGCCAAGTGACTTGCTCTAGGTGACAGGCAATCTGCAACAATGCCAGGAGTTGAACCAAGGTCACCTGAGCCTTGTCATGTGTCTTACCCACAAGACCATTCCCTCCTCCTTTCTCTGCCCTTCCTCCTCTTTCTTTTTTCCTTTCTCATTTTGTACTCCTCCAATAATTAGCACTGGCCCTTCTTCCCTCTCCTTCAATCCATTCCCTAACCATGGTGATGTCTATTCCGATTTGACTGCTCTGGATAGATTTCTAACTTCTCCTCAGCCCTCTCTGCCTCCTAAATGCTACTAATAAAAATCAGGTCATCTCCGATATCGGCTTTTACATCTTGAGAGCATGAATGCATTTAACTCTTGTGGGGAGAATCGGGTGCTAGCTGAGAAGAAACCGAAGGGGTCAAAGGGTCTGTAGCCTGGTAAATGTTTTTGCTCCCTGGGATCTCTCTCCCTAGGGGTGTCTAACCAGGGAAGGGGTAAAAGAGGATCCTGGGGAGCTAAGTCTGTAAAGCTGGAGGGGCACCAGCCCTATAGTAAACCAATAAAACAAGAGTCTTCCCTGCCTGGAGAGGGAGAAAATCCATAAGCCACTGTGGGAAGGGGGAAGGGAGGCCAAGGAGTCTGGGGTGGGAATGGGGCACATACATGTTTCCATCTCTCCTCCTGTGTGAGGAGATACCTTGATCCCGGCTTGGTGTCTGGGAATCCCTGGCTGTGCTGTTTTGATCTGTCCTTAAGTATCACCACTTGCTTGGAATGACTGATAGGTTCTTCGCGGCCCCTGCCCCAGCGCTGTGCATCCCTGACCCCATTTTATTGTGACGTACCTCTTTTCCTCCCTGCAGTATGTCTTATCCTATCCCAGTGGCCAGGCTGGAAAGAGGCAGTTTGCAGAGAGCACAGGGCAGCCTCTGCAAAGCAGGGCACGAAGGAAGAACAGTTAGGAGCACTGGAGCTGCTCCACGCAAGGTCCCTCATTCCCCTTCCTTAAAATCAGCAACTGTGCCCTACTTTTTGCATCAGGGATGCCTTTTGCAGGTTGCGCTTGGGGTCCAGGGCAAGGTGTTTTCCCTCTTAATGGGTTGGTGGCAGATTCGTGTAGTCAGAGCAACAGTCCATTCAGTGGCCTTGAACGGGGCCCTTCTGTAGCCCTGAAAGCCCCTGGCACGTTCTTGAGAGAGGTGGGGTGTGTGTGTGTGTGTGTGTGTGTGCGTGTGTGTTTGTCTGAGGGCCATTTTCATAAGACCAAGCTGCTTGTGTGTGGGTGTGTTTCCAGGCACCGATCTCAGCGACACAGAGCCGGGTGTGTGTATTTATGTGCAACTGGGGGCTGTTTTTGTCGTACAAGAACCATTTGTGTGTGTGTTTAGAAGTTGCTTGCTGCAGATAGCGATGGGAATGGATGTGCTGCCTTACAGAGAGGTCTTTTTGCAGCTCCTTGTGCAAAACATAGCTCAGGAGTGTGTGTGTGTGTATGTGTGTTTTCCTGCAGGCTGTTTTCTTGGGGACAGAGGTGAGTGTGCTGTGGTTTAGCACTGGAGCAATAGGTACCTGGGGGTCACTCCTACCTTGGCAGCACTTTGGATATACGTATATTCTTTTTAGTGGGATCGGTGCCTCTGTACGTGTGTGTGAGTGCTGCTTATATACTGAGAAGAGCAGGGTATATGTGTGTGTCCGCAGAAGTTGTTCCCTCGGTGACAGGGGGCAGCATGCATCTTGTGTGTGTTTCTGGAGGTTGGGTTCCCAGTGCAAGAAAGGGGGGGATGCACATGTAATTTGGTTCCACGATGGCAGTGAAGCATGTGCATACCCTGCGAGCTGCTTTCTTGGTGACAGTGGCGCGTGTGTGCGGGTGGGGTGTTCCCATTTCTGGGGAGCTGCTCCTTAATGCAGGAGACGTGCGTGTCCAGAGGCTGTTTGCAGTGGCAAATCTGCTCTTGTGTATATGCCTGGGGGGCTGTTGGTGCCCAAGCTGCCTGGATAATGGATGAGTTTGTTTATGAGCTGGTGAGCTGGAAGCTGACAGAGTGCCGGCAGGTACCTTTGTCTCGGTGCCCTCCCATCCATCTTTATCGGCTCTGCCAAGTGCTCCTTCCCCCTCTGCTTTCCCTTCGCACAACCTGGAGCAGGGAGCAGGCTTTTCAAGAAACAGCTTCCTGAGCCAGCAAAACCTGCCCACGTTGTTGGCAGGGTGGCATTTCATTATTGACCCCTGATAGGCATGGGGGTGGGTGAGTGATTTTGGTCTGGGCCATGGGTGATTGGTAGGGGGTGCACATGTCCCCCTGATGGCCGACACTGATGCTGTCAGTAGGGCTGGTGCCCCCCAACAGGGCTGCTGCCATCCGTGGCTTCTGCAGGTGCCCCCCTCCCCAGATTCAAGAGGCACCAGTCACTCATGGTCTGGGTCCTACAGCCAGCAGTCCCAGCTGCTTTTATCAGCAGATGGTAGGACCTAGGTGAGCTTAGTTCCTCTGCAGCTCATGCCTGCCATCCCATCCCTTCAGCACCTCACTGAACTGCCCCCAGGCCATCCCTTCCAGCAAACTGTGATGTAAGATCCCAGATGTAGTGGGGTGGCTATGAACTCCCCTTCATGCCGCATGTCCACTCGCCTCACTCCTGGGAGATGCACAGACAGGTTTGGACTGGAGCAGCTGCTGGCATCCTCACAGCTCTCTGCATTGCCAACTGCAGCATACTTATTGCCAGCTTTAGAAACCTCCTTGCTTCTGAAGTGACATCCATGACTCTAGAGACCAGTTTGGTTTCAGCCCTCCCAAAAAAGGAGCTGCCTAAGAGGAATTAATTAGGAGAAAAAAAAAGCTTCATCCTTATATAACCAAATGAGAAATCTCCATGTTATTTATGTGGATGATCAGAGAGGCTCTTACCTTTACAGTGTCTTTCAAATGATTTCAGATGTTACAAAGAAGCCAAGCGGCTAGGATCCGGCCCCCTGCCCAGAGGTTGCCAGCTGTTTTCATGCTTTGGAAATGATGTAATGCTCAATGCTGGATGAAGCACAGCAGTGGCAAAAGCAGGTTTTCAAGGCCTGGTGTCCTCTATGTGTCAGCATCAAGGAGCATGTTAAGTCACAGCGGCTGCTCAGGCCTGGAAATGAATAGGTTCCTCAATTGGTGCCGGCAGTTGGAGCGGCTCCATTGGCTAATGCACGGTTTTGCCATCCCTGCGCCACACGGAGAGCCTTGTAGTTAGACACAGATGCCTGAACCCATCTTTCTCCCTTTGCAGAGGCAGGTTAGACCTTGGTCTCAGGCAACATCAGGGCTGATGCTGTAGCTCTGAATGAGACTGGTCAATTGGCTGGCTGGTCTAGATCCTCAGTCAGTGCAAATTGGTGTTTCATAGTAGCTAGGGTCAGGAGGGACCTGAACAGATCATCTAGCCTGACCCCCTGCC
>NW_005842611.1:17589-51875 GCF_000455745.1 Alligator sinensis
CCCCCCTCAGCCTCCTCTTGCTGAGGCTGAACAGGTTCAGGTCCCTCAGTCTCTCCTCGTAGGGCCTGTCCTGCTGCCCTCTCACCAAGCTGGTGGCCCTCCTCTGAACCCTCTCCAGGCTGGCCACATTCCTTTTGAAGTGCAGCACCCAGTACTCCAACTGTGGCCTGACCAAAGTCGCATAGAGGGGGAGCATCACCTCTCTGGACCAGCTTGAGATGCACCTTTGGATGCATGACAAGGTATGGCTGACCTTGCTGGCTACGGTCTGGCATTCGTGGCTCATGTTCATCTTGGAGTTGGTAATGACTCAAAGATCCCTTTCTGCCTCTGTGCTTTCAAGAAGGGAACTCCCCAGCCTGTATGTATGCTGTGGATTCCTTCTCCCAAGGTGCAGCACCCTGCATTTATCTATGTTGAACCCCATCCTATTCTCATCTGCCCACTTTTGTAGCTCTGCTAACTTCAGCACATGCTTATGCACACTGCTGATAGGAATGGTGGCTTGTTGACTCAGCTGGTGGGAGCTGGATAGACACCCTTCCTGGCTGGAGGCCATGCAAGAGTTGCAAATTCTGCCCACACAGAAGGGCTGTGCCATTGCATTTCCACAGCCCTGACCTAGAGGAACCAGCTTGTGCAGAGAAACTCGGTCTCCAGGGCCATTTGGTTCTTTCTTTTGAGGCTGTCAGCAGCTGTTTCAACGGAAAGGACTACATTCCACTTGGTGTGCGCTCACCAGCTCATTTCAATGGCACGTTGGAAGATAACAGCTGATATGCTGGGGTTTGAACCAGCAAGGTGCTCTGTCATGTTGTCCAGGCCCCACAAAAATCCAGTGTCCCTTGCCCAACAGAAGCTAATATACCACAGGGAGGAGGAAAAATAGGCTCCCAGTGTGATCCCTTGTGCCAAACCTGTTATTGCCAGCATGGCTGTAAAACGCCCTGTTACTTGCACGGTGGTAAATAGACACAGGGAACCTCAGAGACTAGGCACTGCTTACCCGGAGACTGGAGAGACTGAGCAGCAGAGGACTGGCACACAGCACACACCCAGAGCAGGCAGCCAGTGGGGTAAAGCAGCGGGTGGCAGGGCACTTGCTGCAGTGCTGAAGGCACAGGGAGAGCCACTGGGGCTGGACTGAGAGCGGAGGAGAGACTCCAGCAGCGCCAGCCTGTGAGCCTCCTGTAGAGGACACAGGGAAAGCACAAATCCCAGGAGACAGAAGCAGGCTGAGACTAGCAAGGGGGCTGGCCACCGAGGAAAGTGCTTTGCATAGAGGGGAAGTGGAACTGAGTGACACTGTGAGTCCATCCCGTCGGGAAAACTCCCTGTAAGGAGTTGGGAGGAGCTTGGTTTTGTTATGCTGCCAGAGAGCTGATACTTTCTGTTGTAGCTGGGGCTTGCCTTTTCTTTGGATCTCATTCCAGAGGACCAGATTTGGGACTGAAGGAGTAAAAGGAGGTCCTATTTTGGGTGCTAGTGAATGCGTGAGAGTTTGAGGACACCGTGGACCTGTGGGTGCCCTTTTTGGAATGGGGAAAGAATGCATCTGGGGACAGTGAGAGGGAAGTCGGAGCCCTACAAGGGTGGACTGGGGATGAAGGCCCACCAGAGGTTTAACGGTTCAGGGGTTTGAGGGGAGTCATCTCCCAGATGGGGCCCGAAGGCCAGCTGAACCCCTTAAGGGCACAGAGGCCTGGAGGGGTCACTCCTTAATCTGGGGCGCAGTGACTGGCAGAGGTGCTTATAGATACAGAGTCTGGGAAGAGCCCTGTGTTGAATGGAGGGGCTAAAGGTCAGTTGACTCTTAAGGGCATAGGTGCTGAGAAGTGGCTGGGGGTGTTGAACTGAGGCTGAGCATCCACCTGGCAGAGCTGCAGACTGGGGCTGAGTACCCACTAAACTGAGTTTTTGAACAGGGGCCGAGTGCCCCCTGAACTGAGTTAGTGGACTGATGGGCCGAGGGGCCAATTGGACATTAACTAGCAATACCTGTGAGGCATGGGCATGGTTAGAGGGGAGGCTGGAGACCACTAAGGCCCAGTGTTGCTAGTGCACTAATCAAAGGCAGATTAACAGGCATTTGCGGATTCTGGGCAGCTTCCTGTTTCCAAAGTGAATCAATTCCAGCAAAGCATGGCTGGTGAGCGAATGGAGGGGAGACCAGGGATGCTGAGCAGGGCAGGAGCTGTGCAGATGCCAGGGGGCTCTGTTATGGCTCCTGGGGCATGGACCTGTCACAGCAGGGCTTTGCAGAAGTTTCTTCTGATGTATTTGTAAAAAGGAGAATGGGGGGAGTGGGGGGAAAGCAGAGGGGAAGGAGGCAATCTTCTGTCTTCATCTAGTCAGGAGACACAAGCACCATCATGTGCTCAGCACTGCCCCCTTAGCTTCTGCTTTCTGCACTGGGCAGGTAGCACAGGGGCAAAAGGCTTGAATGTGTTCAGGCTCTGGAAGCCTGGTAGCCTCTCTCTTTTCCAACCTCCTTGCTGAGTCTGATGCAGGGAGGCTGGAGAAAGCAGAAGGAGAGGAAAAGAAACGGAGAAAGAGAGAGAGGAATAAATGAAAGGAAGATTGTAGGAAGACATGAAGGGGGTTAGAGAGATCGAAGGTCAGGCAAAAACAAGCAACTGTATTACCTGCTGTCCCTCTAGGCTCTGGTTTACCTCTAGTTTTTAGTTTCCAGTTCCTGTGACCCTAACTCAGACACCTGAATTAATTCCCTGAAGAAACCTTATGGGCTACAAAGCACGTGATTCCTCCCTGGAGCCTCAATATTGCCAGAGAGAAGGCGAGGTCCTGTGGGTTGATCCAACCTTCATTTCTCAGCAGAAAGCTACTGACAGCAGTGTGGCTCTTGAAACCCTTTCCCTGGGGGTGTTGCATGGGCTTTCTGCAGTATGCATTGGGAGAGAACAGTGGGATGACCCTTGGAGCAAAGCTTCACTCAAGCCCTGAATGAAGCAGAAGCCCTTTCTCCCGTGCTCTCTCGGAAGATTATTTTACTACTAAGACAGCTGTGAATCAGCGGTAGCTGCAAGCAAGAGTGTCTTCAGCCTGACTTGATGTTTCCCATGGAGATCTGTGAGGAGTTCGCACCCTATGCATCAAACACTGACCAGCAGATTCCAGGGTAACTGAGCACAAAACTGTTGCATCCTTTGGCCGTGTCCTCTTCATTAAACCTTTCTCTCATGGAGCAGTATACATAGGACTAGCTCAGCAGTCTCCATTGCTTCCTGCTCTGGCTTCTTGGCAAAAGTTGTCTTCCTGTTTCCAGGCTGCAAGTACTGCCAGCTTAACGACTGATAGATCTGTACAAATAAAGGAGAACAGGGCTGGCCCTAAGGCTCTTGGGGACCTTGTGCGATGACTCTTCAGCCAATTGTAATAATTCTGTAGTGTGTGTGTGGGTGTGGTAGGGGTTTGTGGGTGGGAGAGGGGTAGGGATTTTGGTTTCATGGAGGAAATGGAGTCAGTTATTCCTGGAGTCTGTACCAGATTTTAGGTTGCCTGAGGAATAGAGAGATCCAGCTGTTTACTGAAGGGGAATGTTGTTTCCTCTTCTAGTTCAGCACTGGAGGCCAAGGGAGTCTTGTTGACTAGAGAGCTCCTAGCTTTGCTTGGGTGACGCGAGGAAAGTGGGGTGCAAGATGAGGGTAAATGTCTGTAATTCCAGGGGCCATGTTGGTCAATGGGTCATCCAGCCACAGATCCTCTTTTGATGTAAGAGATGATTCATTCTCTTTGGCTCTGTTCAGTTCTTAGTGCCTTGGCTGAGCCTGACGGTAAAAAGGAGGAGAATCAGCACCAGTTGTGAGACTGAATATTGTGAGATGTGTGCTGGGATAGTGGACTGCAATATACCTTCATATTTAACCCAGAACAATGACAGGCATTTCATCTGCTCGCACCCAGAGCAGGGTTTGAGCCAGGAAATGGCTGCAAATAGCACACACATGTCTCCTGCATAAATAGCCTTGGTCCATTTCCAGCTCCTTGAGCTACCCATTCCTTCATCGCACTTAACCATGTCCCAGCCTCAGGTGCTCCACGGCCCCACAGTTGGGCTCTGCTCAGTCGGTGTAACTATAGCTGCTTAAGGAGCTAAATTTATTTCATTTTCCGAACTGCAGCTGGAAAAAAAAAAAAAAAAGGGACCATTAGGCTGTCAGTTGTCAGAGAGCTCTCCAGGAGCATCAGCATGCTGTGTTTTTCTTTACTGAAACATTAAACGTGTCAAGACCTGTGATGGAAAGTCTGGATTGCATTCAGAGGGCAGGCAGGATGGGGACAGGACAAGCAGACCTCGCCACTCCTAGCAGGCCTGTGTAATGGCATGGAGCACTTTCTTAAAACTTAAGACTTGCTTCCTCAGCCTTCCTCTTCTCCCCCGCTTTGAGGGGGCTGAAGGGATGGTACACACCGCACCAAGGGAACTGGCAGTGAAAGCTGGAATCGGAAGATGCTGACCTTTCCATGAGGGATGGTACCTGAGGCAAAACCCTTGGCAGTGGGGTTATTTCTCCCATCTTCTGTGCATTCGTTATCCGAGACTGACCTCAGTTTGGAAGTGACTCCTGTCCCTGGCTCAAACCCTGCTGTTTGTCAGGCATCCCAAGGGCTCTTTTCTCTTCCACCCACTGATAAATCCATGCTCACTCCCCTCTTGTTAAATAACTGTTATGAGTCTGAACCAGCTGGGCTATGCCTGTTTGCATGCCAGGCTCTTCTTCCTCTGATTGACCCATGTGTCACTGTGAGTCCTGCTTATTATCTCCAAGCTGGGACTGGGGGGCTCCATCCTGACAGCTGTGAGGAGGCCTGGGAAGAATCTGTTGTAGACCTGAGCCTTTTGGTTACTGACCTGGAGTTCAGGAAAGGCCAAATGGCTGAGGGAGGGGCAACTGAACTGTTAGTGTGATTGTCCTCATCGTAATAATGATGGGGAAATGAAGCGAGAGGGAACAGGAAGAGTAATGGAAGTGCCTCAAGCTGAGCTGTGCTCTTCTCCTCTTGAGCCATTGATTGCTCCTTTAGTTTGGGATGCCTTAGGGGCCAACTTCCTCCTTACAAATGGTGAGACCGGCATAGTGAGGAGTATAACCTACTGTCTGAGATCCTCGTCACTGCTGCTGAGGCTGGGATGGGCAGAGGGTTGGACACTGCATAGCCTCTACCACATGGCATGGCTCAGGAGATGCCAGTTCTTAGGTCTCCACTGTGCTCTCCCTTCTTTCTTTCTCCATCTCTCTGCATTGTACTTAGTGAATCCCAAGGATCTCTGGCAGACTGAAATGCACAGTCTTCTATCTGTAGGTTGTTAGCACTGGATTTATGACCCAGATACCTTGTTCCGGGCGGACCCAAACCCTTAAACCAATCATGACCTTTCCATTTGATAATAGTCAAATTTTATGGATACACAGCGATAGCAGGTAAGAGGATAATACAAACAGTTCTATATCTACCAGTTCTAGGGATGTCATCAGAGTCGAGGTACGTCTGGCCAGGGCGTGAGCTTCATTCTGTGGTTCTCCCTTGAATGTCAGGTGTCAGCAGCCTGGAGGTCGGAGGCCGAGGCCCACCCTAAACCCCCAGTGGGGTGGGGTGGGTGAGACAGGCTGGTGGTGTGCCCTCTGTCCATGGTGGCCTGGGGTTCCCCTCTCAGGGTCCCTTTGCTGCTCTGAAATCATTTGTTCTATATTCTTTTCCCCTCCTGATGACTCTTCATTTCTGGCTATTGCTGATTGGTCTCTCTGCGGTCGTCATGCTCTTCCCATTCTGTCTGGCCAGCATGATCCTTTGTTTCATGAGCCCATCATATGCACACACCCAAATCTGAGCTTTACCAGTTTTCTCCTAATTTGGTCTGTTTCCCCAAAACCAGAAAGCCCAAGGGCCCTGCAATTGGGCACTGTAATCTGGTGCCACCTTATTTAATGCTATGGAACAATGTGGTACGTGGCTTCAATTCCCAGCCTGTGTGTCTATTTGCTGCTTGCCTGTATCAGACGCAGCAGGCCTTGAAGAAACTTTGTCACAGACAGGCTTTTTAGAAATTAATTAACACTTGCTATTGCCCTGGATCATTATTCCAACGCATATCTACTTTACCTATAAGCCAATTCCCCAAAACAAACTTCTAAATACCATTTTCTAGCTATCAGAGGTCACCAAATCAAACCCAGCCTGGGGCAGCAGTGACTACGAATTCTTACTACACCCAGGCAGCTTGAAAGGCCATATAGGGATTGACCTGGTGTTCAGTGGATGAGTGTCCGTATCACACCAGTGCCATTCACCAGCTCTGTCTTCAGTCACAACCAGCACAAAAGGCAGGAAAATGAAGTCATTTTTCAGTCCTGAAAGTTGGATGTCCAAGTACCTGGATGGAGCATCTGGCATAGGCATGTGTGATGCTATCTTGCCCCGTCTGCTGGCCATGCTGCAACTGCCTTGAGGATCCTGGTGTTCTGGGCCATTCAAACCAGGCCAACATTTTACCATTGAGCTATGTTCCTCTGAGCCAAGGGGATTGTGAAAGTTGATTATCTTGGCACATAAGCACTTCTCTGTCCTCAGCTGGACAGATGGTCTTGAGTCTGGCGGTGTAGAGACAACAGAGCAGAGTAATCAGCAAAGTAGGCAGAGCCATTGGGACTGTCTGTTGCTCTAATGGTCAAAGGAGCAGTCTGTGACCAATGCCATAGGTTACAGGTAGCCACAGCCAGGGCTGCAGGAGATGGGCAGCATGTTGCTCAGACTTGCTGGGGCAAGGAGACCTTGTAGCTTCTTCCTGTAAGAGAGGTCACCAAAAGTGTAGTTTGGCAGGCAGCTCTGAGTAAACAGAGTGAAAAAAGCCAGTCTGGATGTATAATAAAAGCTGACTGTTGCTCAGAGGGCTTTACCCTCATCAATAACCTTCTAGGTACCCTTCACGTAGTGCTTCAGGGGTTAAGGGCAGGAGGAAAAGGCATGGAAATGACCTTGAGGAAGAGTCATTGAGAGGTGGGAGGTGGAAAGCTGATTCTCACAGCTCCCACTGCTGGGAAGCACAGTCCTGGTATATGCCACAGTCCATGTGCTATGTTGAGCTCTGTGTGAATGTGTTTGAGATGTAGTGGACCTTGGGCACATCCCTGCCCTCTTCGCCTCAACTTCCTTACCTGTACAGTGGGGCTACAATTGCTGACCCTTCCTTTGAAATAGCACTTTGGGATAACCTATGAGAAAAGGGCTGTAGGAAGGTTTGAGGTATGGTTAAATTGAGGATTGGATTGGTACTGATAATTTGGGGGTTGATGGTTAAAGAGCATTACATTTCTATCTTCTTGGTGTTGTGTTGGTGTTTACTATGCTATGTTCATCCCTGGTGTAATGTCATTGACTTAAGGAGTTCCACTAGGGATGCATTTGGTTCAATGGGGAGGCAAGGATGTCTTCGGGTTTGGATTTTTTAGTGTTTTTAGCTTGTGTGAGAGGTGATGGTTTCCCTGTTACGTTCCTTATAGTATGGTTCTACTTCCCATTGGTGTGAACATAGGTTTTATTGTTTTCCAAAATGTAATGGGGATATGCAAGAGTTTTTAATGAATTTAGAGAGTCATGTGTGCGTGTGTGTATAAAATATCCACATCAGTGGAGTTGCAAAGATGTCATGAAGGCAGTGTTTGTCCTGCAAGCAGATGAAATATTTGGCAAATATTTTATTTCATATGCTAGAGTATTTGCACTGGCGCATACTGTATTACATGCGAGTAATGAGAGGCCCTGTATAAATATAGTATTTGCATCAATATTGATTACACTGTGATTGCAATTGTATTTGCAGTGAAGCTGACTCCTTTGCTCAACATTGCACTGGCAGTGATCATTAGTGCTTGACAGTAGGGAGTGTGCTGCTCGTCTCAAATGGCGTGTGCTGCAGGGACTGAATTGGGGGCAGCAGGGGCAAAGTTTGTTTTAAGCCTTTCCATGGTTGAGGACCATCCAGGGCCCTTCTAGCAGCAGGGCTCCATTAGCTTGTGCTCAGCTGTAGCAGCTTCCCTTTGGGGAGGTAGGGGTTGGGGGAGAGGGTGTGGTGACGGGGTTGCAATATAAAGCAACTCCTGGAGCTACCTGGACAAGCCACCTTGAGCCCCTGGGAATTGGATAGTAGTGCCAGGAGATCATATCTGGGATCAGAACTCTGTTGTGCTAGGTACTGTACATAAAAGTAGGCAAGCATCCTCTGCTCAGAAGAGTTGATAATCTAAATAGGGGATAGGAAGAGGAGCAGGCACATGCAGAGGGAAAGACTCTTGGCTCAGGTCACACAGCAAGTTGGATTTGTGAATGCAACCTGCTTATGAATCCTAGAGCAGGCCCAGGCCCCTGGACCATGCTACCTCTCCACCGCCCAGTTCTCACTCTATCTCTTTTCTTTATCAGAGGGACCCTTGCACAATGCAGAATGCAGCTGCCTCCATCATTATGCTGTCCTAGAAGAGCAGTCATTTGTATAGCTTGATACATTGGGAGCTCTCCAGTTGTAAACTACTGCAGTAAGGGCTCTTTTCCCCCTCTTGTGTTCTTTAAGGAAGCTGATTTCCGCCCCACGTTTGCTGTCCTTTGCTTGTGGGAAGAGGGAACTTGTTTCCCACTCGATCTTTGTCTTGTGTTGTTTTTGATGTCTGCAGTGCTGGGGCATTCAGAGGCAGTTAATCCCTGCCTGCTCCTTGCTTCCTTAAGCTCTTCTGTTCCCTGTTGAGTTGCTCAACTAGGAGAATCAAAGCCAGGGCCTGCAATTCTGAGTGATGAGTTCATCAAAGGCCTGTCCGTGGCTTGGATGAGTGTGCTGGGAGTGGGGTGGAGAGAGGGCATCCACACTCAGACTGCAGGGGGGCATGGCAGGATTCACGCTGGTGCGGGCACAAACGTTTCTTTTCGACTGCACTGTCCAGCTATGAAACCAGGCCGTGGGCTGCTTGGGGCCATTAAAAATCCCAGGCCCTAGTGTCCTGACTATGTTCCAGCTCATGCATCATGTTAGGCCACCTAGTCTTTTGGCATTTTCAACTGACTCCTTTCTGCTTCCTGCCTGAGCTGTTCCCTGGTGTCACCATGTAACATCCAGCCACCTTCCCCCCACCAGAGGTGGCTGCATTTCAGTAGTGGTTGAAGCAATGTTTTTTGTATCCCTGCTCTGCTTCATGAGGATGTCCTGAGGCTTATCAGTTCCTACTTGCTGTTAGGAGGTGCTTGCATGAAAGACATGCTAGAAGGGCACTGAACCGCCTTCCCTTCATGAAGCCGCCTGCTTTGGTCAGGCCAGAATTCCACACACAGCTTTTCCTGGGCTTCTAGGGGCTAGAAGCCAGGAGAACAATGACTATTATGGGTTTTATAACTTGTATCACAGTAGGACATATATATAGGACCCCAGTCAAGGTCAAGGCCTTAATGGAACCAGTTCCTTTGTCATCGCATTCAGAGCCATGTCCTTCTGTGGCACAAATCAATTGCCCTGATTTATACCTGCTGTGAATCTGGCCCTCTGGCCCTGACCTGAAGATTTTGCAATCTAAATTAAGGCAAAACACAACAAGTGGGCGTAAGAAACAGTTGGAAGCTGTGGAGGAGGAAGGGAGAGGGTGATGGTGTTAGGAACATGAGGCATGGAACATGCATGCTGTATGACAATTAATATGGATTTAAAGTCAAAACATTGTGTTTTCTTTAAAAAAAAAAAAAAAAAAATCACCACCTGGAAGGGATTATCAAGTGCCAATTTATTGTAAGCATCATCTGCAAGAGAGTTGTTATAGATTCATGCATTTCAAGCCTGGAGTGGGGAGATCAGTAGGGTCACCTAGAATGAGCCTCCTGTATAACACAGCCAGAGTACACCAGTGATTCCTGTACCCAACAGAGCCCCAAGATGCTGGGTGAATTAGAGCTTTTCTTTTATCAAGACTTTCCATCTTGCTTCAGAGACTCTCAGGGATGGAGACTCCATTGTACCCCCAAGTTAGTTATTCCAGCGTTTAATTAACTTCAGTGATACAAATTTGCACCTAAAGGCAGTCAGCCTAGGCGCGTTACAGATTGTTTAGGGGAATGTGTTCTATGAATAAAGACTCTCATACAAATGAAAAATAATAAGGTCCTGGGTATGTGATGGTTTCTCAACCCACTGCATAACAAGGACTCTTCCCTCTGTTCTGACTTCAGAAATAATTGATCATGAGACTGATGCAAATAATCAATGTTAATAAGCTGCAAGACAGTACCATCTCCGTCAGACTGAGGCAAATTCCCATCTGAAGTGAACAAGCCTCAACACAGAAAAATGCTGTTGCGTTTGCCACCAGTTCATGAAACACCTTTAATCTTAGTCGCAGAGAGATTTTTTCATTTTGTCAAACAGATTTATTAGTCAAATTATTAACAACTAGAGTATTAGTTCCCTGCTAACAACACAGTAATAGGCTGCACTGGGATAATATAACTATGGTAAAGTCTGGGTTTTATAAAAGGTGCCTCCTTTTTCTCATGAATTATGGCCTTTCCTCTCATTAGTGGGGGATGATGTGTGTTAGCCTTTCAGTAACGCATCTTATTTTCAATGGTGAGAGAGCCCTGAGGTGGGTTTTAGAGATGCTGTTTCTTCCTCGCTGCCCTGGACGAGGAGTCTGATGAGGAACCGGTGATTTCCAAATTCCTGGTTTTCGTTCGGGTGAACATGCAGCATATCTGGGTTCTTCTCCGAAGCATCTGGACCTCAAAATCTCATAAGAATAGATTTGGGGACAGGGAGAAATGTGTTTGTCCTTGACTAAACCTTTAAGTAAGACAAGGACTGAACCCAGGTAAATGCCTCTTGGGTTTTAGCATATGGTGTGAGAAAAATGGTGGTCTTGTGATTAAGGTACAGTTCTGGGACTTTGGAGATTTGTTCGGTTCCTGGCTCAGCTGGGTTCCCATTGTATTTGCAGACAATCCACTTCCCCTCTCAGGCTAGGGACAGAAGTTACACATTTAACAGTTTAAGTGATTGAAAACTGGTTTAAACCTGTAACAGAACAGAAGTTTAGTGCATATAAACCACTTTCAAAATGACCAAAACTGCTTTCAGATAAACTTGGTTGGATGTAACATCAAACCTAACTGATTTAGGCCAAATCAGTTTATGAAACTTCTGTCCCAGATCCCTTTCTGATTCCACTTAACTCAGTCTCCCAGCATCCCAGGATGCTTTGCAGCCCTGGGCTCTGCTGTCTACTCCAGTGGAGCAGGGACTGCCTCACCCCTCTGCTCCCTATCCTGCTTCCTGCCTGCATCTGTCAGCCCATAGGGATGGGGTGGAGGGGAACAGGCCCCCAGATCCCCCTAGCCAGAGTCTATACAGCACATGTGGGGGAGGGATAGCCCCTGTGGTGGCTACTTTTCAATCCTTGGCAGCCTCCTCATCACCTTCCCAGCTGCTTCAGCCGCTGCCATAGGAGTGGGAGAGAGAGAAGGAGTCCTCCGGGCTGGGTGCTTGCCCATGCGGCCCAGCATGGGGGCACTGGGGAGCCCCCGCCTTGGGGGACTCCTTCCTACCCCAGCCTGGGGCAGCCCCAGGGAGCTGAGGGGAATTCTTCCTCTCAGCTTGCCTCAGCCCCTGCAAGTCTCAGGCTGCTTCAGGGAGTGGGGGGAAATTCTCCTGCTCCTCTGCACCTGGTTTTGTCTCACCTGCTGCAAGCCTGAGGCAAAACTAGTTGCAGGGGAGAAGAAGAATTCCCCCCAGCTCCCTACGGCTGCCTGGGCTGGGGGACTCGGGCTGGGGGAAACCCTTTGGAGTGGGGGGAGACTCTCCCAAACTGGGCCAGCACTTGGCCACAGAGCTCCTGAACCCCCTGTGGGGGGACAGCAGAGGGCTGGGGACACTTAGCTGGGCTGGCAATGGCCAGCAAGCTGGGGGACGTGCTGTAGTGCCTCTTGTCCCCCGGCTTGGGTCAGTGCAGGCCTCCCCCCACCTTTCCCAGTTGAAAACTGAACATCAATTCAGTTGGTTATTGATTCAGCCTACACAGCTTAGAGGAAGCTGTCTGGATTGAGTCAATTCTGCCTCAGGCTTTTTGACTATCAGTACTTGGCCTCAATGCCCCATATGTACAGGGAGTGGCAGTAGGAGCTGTTGTTTGGTGCAGGGTGCTTTGCCGTACCATTGGTATACCTAGGTCCTACCATAATACCAAAATTATGCTGATGCCTTTAACCAGCAATAGAGACACTACTTTTCCCCCTAAGCCAAAGTTTATGGTATATGTAAAATTATTGCAAGTATGTTAAATAATTTGCATAAAAGCATTAAACATGGAGCCGCACAAAACTTGGCAGCTGTGTATTTCATTCATATCAAGCAATGAAAATAGACTTGTCATTTTCATTTTGGTTTCCAGCAGATGTCTTTGCAAATAATTTCATTTGATGGTGCGGAGGGGAAAAATCACCCAATCATTTGCTGAATTTTATCCAATGATCTACAGTGCTAGGCACAAACAAAAAATAATCATGAATAATTTGACAAAAATGCCAGCGTGGCTTGAACCAGTTATTTGCACCGAGTAATTCCATTGGCTTTGGTTTCTAGTTATTTTCACCCTTGGTTCCCATGTACTTGTGGGAGGCTGTGACGCCTTAGTTGCAAATATTGCGGGGACACAGCGTGAATGGAGTCCAGTGGAAGCTGTGCAGCCTTTGCTATTGACCTGTGGTTTGGGAGGAGGTTTTTAAAAGAAGAATCAGGGGTAGGCCTAAGAGGCTCTAGCACTGTCTGTCTAACTCAGTGCCCTGTCTATGAGCTGGAGATCCTCCTGGATGAATCTTTACCAGAACCAGATTCAAATTAGTCCATTTCTGTTTAAAAAATGTGCAGGGCCTGATTTTTCTGTAGCCTGAAACTGGTTTGAATTGGGCATAGCTGCCCTGAAAGCAGTGAAAACACACCTGCATAGTGCAGAAGAAGCAAGGGCAGAATTGGGTCCTTTCTCTCCAGCTGGCAATGGCAGGAGATGAAGCTCCTCTCCTCTAATACCAGAGACTTGGGTTCTCCTTTTCTCCTCCTCTGCAGCTGCTGGGAGAGTCTGCTCAGCTCCGGCAGCCCGCCGTATGCAAATCTCGGCCTGTGCGCGAGTGAGCAGGAAGCTGACCAAATTGCTTGTGCCTGCGGGTCCCCGTAAAAGTGACACCTATGCTGGCTTGAAGCGCCTAACAGAAGCGAAGAAGCAAGTGACTTTAGGCAAAGGGGGCATCTGTTTCTAGTCCCTGTCCTAATCGCGTTTTAATTAACTTGTATTTAAAGGGTGGATTTATTGGCATGCAAGGTGTGGGTGCATAGGCACTTGCTGCTAAATCTTCTGGAGCCACCTTGCCTTATGCTGCCTGGTTAGGACACAGCTGTTGATTACTAATGTGAAGGGACTGGGGAAGGGGGAGGGTTGAGTTGAGAGAGAGGCGTGGGTGGCTGTGCAGTGGATTGCACACCTAGCTGGAAGGCAAGGAGAGCCAGAACGGAGCCGATTGGTAAAAGAAATCATGTCAAGGGAAAATAAAATAAAAAACCACTGCTGGTTCAGTTCCCCTCAGCTCCTTTTGCTCCCATGGCCTCTGGGGCACTCCTGCTGAGGTAGGTTTGGTCCACTGGAGCTGGATTTTGGGACCTGGGAAGCTGGGCCTGCTCCAGCCTGTGAGAGGCCCTGTCCTTTGCAAAAGGGCTTCCAGTTTGCAGGTCTGCAAAGCACTTTTGTCTGGGGTTGGGATCAGCATCCAAAAGGGTCAGTTTCAGATCCAGCCTGGATGAGAAAATCCCATAAATTTGTACATGTGCATGCGTGTGCACACATGGGAGAAGGGATCTGGGAATCCCACAAGCCTGGGCTTGTTTCCCACTCGAATGCCTTGTTTCTTGCACTTGTTTAATTTAGGAGGCTTTCTGCTGTTCTAATTCAGAAGAACTAGAGCTCTCCTTTTCCCATGGAGTTTTTCTCCCTCTGGCTTTGCCTTTAACCCCTCTAGGCCTCCAGTCTCCTGCTGTCTCAGCGTGGCTGACCACCAACCTCCACTGTCCTCTCCTCTCCTCCTCTTCCCTCCTTCTTCAGCATTTTAATATCCCCCATGCACACCCAGGCCCTCCCTGCCAGTCTGCTCCGCCCCACTGTAAAAATAAAATGATCCTTTCCTAACAAATCTAAGTGCTATGTACAGAGTCTTCCACGCTGTGCTTTGCCTCTTCCTCCCCTTTTCCCGCCCCGTGCTGTGAGGTCTGCCTCCTGGAGCCCTCTCCCTCCCTTCCCGCAGGCGGGGATCCATTGGGGAGTGCTGAGCTCCTGCAGGGCAGAGGGAATTTGTAGGGGGTAGAGCTGAAGAGTGGGGAGAACACCTGGGGGCCTCACGGCTGCGTGCAAGGTGCTGTCACTTCCGTGCAGAGGCCTCTCCGCCGAGCCTGTCTGATGAACTGTCTAACGGCTTCTTAGCAGCAACGTCTGCTCTGGAAATGAAACCCATGTTTTACATCTCATTGCAGGCAAACCCAGCTGCTGATAAACCTGTCAGGAGCAATTGTGCCCCTCTGCAGATAGCCTGTCAGCCTTCCGTCTGCTCAGCTTTTTAACCATTCCAGGCGCCTTTGTGCCCAAGAGGGAGGTGGCATAGGGGTGGGGTGAGATGGGAGGGGGAAGGGGTTTCTTCCACGGTGCCCTTGGCTGCACAAAGCTCTTGTGTGCACCTGACTAGGAAGGATGCTGGTTTTCAGCTCTCAGGCTGCGGTTAGCGCAGGGGAGCCAGAAGGATCCACTAGCTGTGATCCCACCTGGTGATTCCAGGAGCTGGAAGCTTTTGAGAAGGGATAGGAAAAGCCTTCCTCATGCTTTACACTAACAGTGGCTGCAGACAGTCTATAGTAACCAAAGGATTATCTCTTGCTCAGATTCCCCCATCGTTTTTCTGCCTGTGCTTGGAGAATGGTCTCTAATGGAGCAATGTGGCATTTGAGGCCTCAGCCCCATGTCCCAGCTGACTCCCAAGCTGGGAGCTTTTCTCTTTGCTTATGGCAGTGGGTATTTCCTGGTTTTAGAAGAGGATGGCCTCCCTGACTGAGCCGGGGTCAGTGTCTGTGCAGTAATTCCAGCAGCTGATGGGTCTGGAGATCACCAGTCAGATCAAAACCTTCCCACAGGGCTTGGAGGATACTCAGACACCAGGATTCAGACCCAGCCCAGGTACCTTTCAGCTCATTCTTGGAGTCCCTTCCAATTAACCAAGTGAATGCCATGACAACAGATGTGAGCAAAAGAGGAACCCATTAAAAAGGGCTTTTGTGGACCTGGGATCCTGCATTGGGAGTGTGGAGGCAGTCTGATTCTGGCAGAGCTCACAGGACCTTGTCCCCTTCCTCTTTTCCTTGCCTGTGTGAGAGGTGCAGGCTCTTGATTGTCTGAGTGAGGCAGTTTGGGAACCCTCCAGCAACACCTGCCCCCTTACGAGGCTTGTCTGAACCTCCACCTAGCTCCCTTATTGCAGCTCAAGCCCTGAAGCAGGGCTCCAGAGCTGAACAGCCGCGTCTGTGTTTGTTTCAGTCGCTGCGTACGCTTTGCTCCTTTAATGCTTGTAAAACCTAACCTCAAGCCCCAGGACATTTGAGCTAAAGAGTACACACCTCCCCTGAGACTGACAGGAGCAGCTGGATCAGGGTTGTGACTTCATCCCCCCCAGCCAGCACCGAGAGATGCATTTGTACCTAGACCTCTGAAAAAAGAGATGCCTCAAAACTAGCAGCCCTGGAACAGGAACAAGCAAATCCTTTGCTACCCTGTTGTGCCACACGTTGGGTCAGAGCCCATGGGGTATGTGCACAGGGATCTCATTGCCCCTCACTGACCTGCAGCCACCCCTGGGGTGGAAATGCAGCAGCCGGCGATTTAGCCGTATTAAATGGCGTTTTCAAGGGGAGAGGGCAGGGATAGACCTGTATCTGTGTGTGTGTGTGGGGCATGGGGGGAGGTCTAGGAAGAGTGGATGTAGCAGTTGGAGCTGGGCTAGGAAATACTTTGGCTCTTACAAAAATTGTCAGGCAATCACCGTCCTATGCACAAGGCCAGGGTCTCACCCAGGGCTGTCTCCTTTGCAAGATAGCTCCTCCTGCAGCATGGCGCCCACTTCTGACATGTGGTGGATTGGTGTTGCTTGGGCCTGACCGCTGTCTCCCTGCTGGTCCTCTGAGAGCCTTGGATCAACCACGCGATGCTCTCGCCATCCTGCACTGCCCAGAGGTTACGCTAACTTATGGGGCCTTGCAGTCTGTCAGTCTGTGCTGTGATCCTGCTGCTTTATAGCACAGACTGCGTGGGCTAGACAGGGAGCGGCGGGACTGTCCAGTGGGCTGAGGAGGGGAAGGAGGTCAAGCATGTGTAAATTAATGAGCTGGCTGCCTGATGGTTGTATAACTGCCGCTTGGTCACCAGGAGGCTCCTGTTGCAGAAACCCTCTGTGCTGAGAGGCACAGCCAAGCCGCCTGTGAGAAGAGGCAGGGAGGGGTGTCGGCAGAGGAGTGCGGGCTGTGTTCAAGGCCATGAGCTGATCTTGCAGGGACTGTGCTCTCCCCGATGGAGGGGAGCCTCTCATCTCGTGTGTCCTGAGCCAGGAGATCAGTTTGTCTCCCTTCAGCTGGCATCGTCCTCTGCTGCTCCAGCACAAAGGCAGCTCTGTCAGTGGACTGGGACTCAGGGAGACCTGAGATGCCAGGCAGAATGAGATCTCTCAGCCATCTCTATCAGCTTGCATGTATCCAGCACCCACGTGCCTGCACACGCTCCCTACACTTTGCTCCACTGCTTAGGCAAGGGCCACGGCAGAGATGCTCCCTCCAGCAGTCGTGGGCACATGGGTGCTTGAGATGAGGGAGCTGGGAGGCCAGAGCAGAAAGGTCTGTGTATCCAGGTGGATACAAGAAGATAGCTGCAGCTGCAGGGTAAAGACCTGACATGTGGGACTTAGAGCATTACTGGCCTGGGCAAGGGAGCTGGAGCTGGATGGTGGTGTGTCCCTTGGAGGCTGCAGACAGGATTCCAGGACCCTGGGATGAAGGGCTTTATAAAGACTTGCATGAGAGCAGCTACACCTTGGCCTGAAATCCAGGTGTAGGGAGGTCTTAGGGGGTACATCCTGCTGTCACAGACTTAGAAAGCCTGGGACTGGAAGCCTGGCTGGGGTGGAGAGGAATATTGCAGCTTTGAAGCTGGTCTGCTTGCCAGGGCCTCAGATTCGAGGTGTCTTTCCTTTGTGCGCACTTCAGTCTAAGCTGTATGCTGTGGCTTTGCCCCTGGACTGCTTGTTTGCAAAGCTGTTTAAGACCCTTTGGGAGTGGCTACAGAAGAGCAAAGGAATCATTCCCATGGTCCTGGCAGTTTCCTTGGCAGGGAGGACAGGCGTGATTTTGGTCCTCCAGAGAAAGAACAGCTGGGCCGCTCCATCAGGAGAGCTCTTCATGGGAGTGTCAAGTAGCGAGAAGCGTCAGCCCCTTTGCACACGTTAGCTGGCTGCAGGCTTCCTTTGTGTGCCGTTGGATGCCACCTCAGTGCAGTGGGAGCACTGGGCTGATGGACACCATATGGAGCAAGTGGCAGGGCTGGCTGTGTCTCCCCCTGCTTGTGGGATCCCAGGAGACCTCCCTGGGAAGTGACTGGAACAAAGGGACTCGTTATTTTCTCTTTCATGGTTCAGTGGCCTCTGTTTCCACCTGTAGCTCTCTAGAGGATTCCTTCCAGGCTGCAGGCCAGCGGCAGGGGAGCAGCTGTGGGATTAGGGCTGACATGGCTTTGCTCATGAGTGCTGCACACACGCTGCACCTTGGGGCTTCCAGTGACAGCGGAGATGGGAGCGGGCCTGCAGCCTGGCTCTCGCTGTCTCCATGGTAGGACAGCCGAGGCTGGGGCTCCACGTTACCTTCCACTAAGAGACAGTGGCTGCAGGGGGAGACTTGGATGCCTCAGGGCATTTTGCCTCCCCAATCACTGGAGACCAAGGATCAAAAATCCCTTGGCCTTCCAAGGTGATGGACTCTCTGTGCTTCCGTGGAAGCAGGCAAGCGCAGTCTCCCAGCTGCTCTGAAAGGTGGATGTTGCTGCATTTTGCTTGAGACCGTTATATGTAACAAAGTAAACATTATCTTCTAAAATACAGGATACTTTTCTTTTAAATTTCCTGAATTCGTTTTTCCTTGTAACTCCCCTTGAAAAACAAAACCCTGGAATTTTTTTTTTAATCAGGTCTTTTTTCAATCTCCTCCCTTGTTTCTTTCCCCTCTTTTTATTTTGCTCCTACAAAAGGGAAGGAAGGTTTAAGAGGAGGAACAACTGATAACCCTGACTCGGTTTCAGCTTTGGCTTTGAGGTTAATTTAATCCAAATTGGAGAATTTTGAATTGTTTCTGCATTTTTATGAAATGGTTTTCCATGTGACATACATATTGGTTTTGACTAGCTCTCATGACAAGCACCCACCTGCGGATAGCTTTTCCTAAGTTCTTGCTCTGTAATGAGATGAATCATTATAGAGAGATTGGAAAGCCCAGAAACCCAGATCACTGGCTCCCTCTCAGTGCTAGGTTACCAGCTTGGATCTTTCTATAGCAGGA
The DNA here is from genome assembly GCF_000455745.1 of Alligator sinensis. Classification (NCBI taxonomy): domain Eukaryota; kingdom Metazoa; phylum Chordata; order Crocodylia; family Alligatoridae; genus Alligator; species Alligator sinensis. The sequence continues at coordinate 36,254 of NW_005842611.1, forward strand.
ATCGCACCGTCATTGCCGCCTGTTGCCTGTCTATCAGCCCTTGTGAAATCAGGTGTTGGTGAGGCCTGGTGCAGTTCCTCTTGGGCAAATGTCTGCATTGAAAGGCCACCTTTGCACTTGGGACTAATTTACCCTCTTGGTTGATAGGCTTATATTATGAGGAAGGCCATTATCACATCATGTGTTATCACAGTGCTTTTCAGCCTTTCTAGGTTCAAGGCACCCCTCCAGAACTCTTGTGAATTGAGGGGCACCCCATTTCAAAACCTGATTTATTTATCCCAGTATTTACTTCCTTGCCATGGGAGCAGGGAAGCTGCCAAGCAGGAAAAGCTTGAGCCTGCCCTTATATGCATATCTCCTCACACATGGAGCATGAGGCTGTCCTTTTATCTGTTCATCTTCTCTCACCTCCCTTATTTCCTCACATTTCCTAAGGCACTCTTTAAAGGATCTCCAGGGTGCCCTGATGCCCTGACTGAGAATCACTGCTTTAACACATGGGAGCTGCAGTGCTGATACAGAAGCCTGTTGTGGGTAGGACTGCTCAGAGTCATCTGTGTATCATGGGCACAGGGAAGGCAGATGAATGACCATCCAGGAAGAGCTTTGCTGCAGGGACCCTCAACGGTTGTCGGTCCCTTATTCCCAACCTTCTAGTCAGCCATAGGGTTTGTAGGACAGGCTCTCTCCAGTAGGCTACAGGTCCTTGCAGCTTATTGCCTTCCTTATGAATTCCAGGTGCCTCTTACATGTTTAGTTTAAAGACTGCTTCACTATCTTGGACCCTGGGATCCTTCAACAAGCCTGGAAAAAGATGTCAGCAATTCTAGGAAACCCAGGTAGCTGTGAAAATTTGCCTCTTCTGATGATGCAGTGTCAGAATAATGATTAATGGTTTTATTTCTGGATAGGGGAGTGGAGTAATGAGGACCAATTTATGATAGGGAAAAGGCAACTGGAAATGGGGAAGGGGCCAGGGGACAGGACAAGGGAAACATGGCAGATGCGGGGGTTTAAGCAAACTCTTTGCCCAAAAAGATCCAGGAGGAAGAGGTGAAAATCTTCCATTCGTTCTTCCAGGCCAATCTGTTTTCAGCCTGGCTTCTCCCCATGCCTCTGACATACCAGTTCTCAAACCCAAGGTGTTGGGGCTCAGTGCATGGGTGAAATTCTCTGGCCTGTGTTTAACAGATGGGCCTTAAAAACAAACTAGATTTGTGAATAATGGGCTATGCTACCCCTCTAGACTGCACTGTTGGGTGGGGAAGACATGGCTTGCCCTCTCTGGACCTTCTGCACCTGACCTCAGAGATGCAAGCTGGTCAGGTGAGGTGACCGGGAAGAATGTCTATTGGAGTTAGGCAGTTAATCATTTGTTGCTGTTTCTCAACTGAGCCACGTCAACAGAAAAGAGAAGCTCTGATCTAGTCCACTTCCTGATTTTCTCTAGTTGTCTTCAGCTAAACTTCTGTTAGTGTCTTATTGCTGTTCTAGTCCTCAGCTGCCAGGAAATGTCACATTCTCAGTGTTTCAGAGCTCACCGGCAGACCTAAGAAAGGTTTGGCATGTGGTTGCAGCTGTGTCATGCAAACTGCTCCTGTCTGAGGGGCTTCCTTCCTTGTTCTGATGATGTTCATTACATTTTAGTGCAACTCTGATGAAATGCTCCAATCCAAGAGTCTGGGGATGTCGAGCCTGCGTTGGAAGCCCAGCTCACATCTGCCACGTACCCAGCAGTGCAAGCATTCCTCGAGTTTGCTGACGAGTTCCCTGCTCTAGGAATGGCGCGGGGCTTTGTTCTCCCCTCTCTGCCTACAAAAGAAATGATTATTCTGGCATGTTAGAAAACTGTAAGATGTAACCACTGTGGAATGAGGTCGGGGAGACTGGTGTGTCTGTCTGAGCAAATTCTTTCCTACGTTTTATACTAGGAACCAAAAATCTTCTGCCAGCTGGGTCTCTCTGGGGATCAATGGAGATTTGTAGCAGGCATTTTGAATAATGCAGACTCTCAGTTCTTGGCTTTGTCCTACTTCTATGGGGCTCATTATTAGCATATCACTAAAATCCCTACATAACTGGACACTTTGTAAGCCAAATAACATTGTTATTTAATGCTGTAGCTGTTAAACAGCTGTCTCTGTGCATTGACCTCCAAGAGTCGGTTCACAAGGAGGATACAAGCCTACTGTTGCTACCAGATAATGGACTTATGCTCAAGAGGTACAGAGGTCTGTGCTGAAAACCCCATGCTCCAGCTTTGCAGAGGATCCCGGATGGTAGGAGTCATTAGATTTGCAAAAGTGGGAGAGGTGTTTGAGTCGCTTGGTATTTGTTTGGAAGGAGGAAGCAGTGGGAATTAAGCATCAGGAGCAGTGGGCTCTGTTCTTAACTCTGATATGGACTTAACATGTGTCCAAGAGGACAGTCTATTTAATGTTACTACCTCTTAGGTCCCTGGTATGTAAGAGGGGACAATTGTTACTGATCTTGAAGAAAGGATTCTTAACAGAAACAAACTTTTGCAAAATTTCAGAGCAGGTGGGTCTTGTTAAGGTTTGGATTTTCTTGCAAGCTCTGAACTCAGGGCAGATTTGTCAGACCTTCCCATTGACCTAATGTGCAAGGCAGGATGAATGTGCTGAGTTTGACTTTGCAGTTGGGGTTTGTATGAGCCTTAATCTTAATCAAAAGCAAATCTTAAGGTGTGTACACCCATATGGCATGGGAGGATTTAGAAAGTCTTGTTTGAAGCTCCTGGAGTTAAACACCTCATTATTTCCATGCAGTTTTGCTTGTGAAGCTGATGGAACCAATGCTTCTGAAGTGCATTGAGATTTCTGGATAGAGGGTGCTCTAGGATAAGGTACTACGTAAAATGTTTGACATCTTGTTTGATGGCTCACCTGCCACCAGACAACTCCTAAAAATACAAATGTATGCAAATTATAAATAAATTTGGATGATGGAGCATGGGAATATTGCTCTTACTCCAAAAGCCCAGCAGTTCCAATCATATCTTTGTTTCATTTTTAAGCAAAGAAATCATAATCTTGACATGTTTATCATTTGATGCCTGCACCAATTATATCTTAGGGTTCATTCTATAGCTCATAGAACTGATAGATTATGATCATGCTTTTATGGGAATTGTGCAAGCATTATTCCTCTGGCTGTATGTGAAGTTGAAAAACAATTATAGAGAATGATTCTCTTTGGATTGCTATCTGAGCTTTTGCATGCTAGTCTATTACTTAAGACCATAAACGATGGTACTTCTGCCATGGAAGGGAGTTTAAAGGTTTTGGATTTCCTGGAAATTCAAAATGGTTGATTTGTACTAACCGATTTCCTTCAGGAGATCAAAATGGAAACATGCTATTTCTGCCTAGATCAGTCTTAGAAGTATGGAAAATATTTCTCACACAAGACCTGAAACCATTCAGAGTTCTCTTGGTTTTCAGTTTAATTGCAAACCCTAAGCTCGCACCAGGTTAAACTTGCAATTCATCAACGTGGATCCCTTTTTTGAGATCCTGAGTCGCAACAGTTATAGGTTTTGCCTCAAAAAGTTGCAACATTTGTAGTCTTGTCCAGTTGGGGCACAAAACCATGTTCTGCCTGATGTTCTCAAATGAAGTTTTGCTCTGAGATTTTTGCTTCAGACTGAACTTCATAACAAGACTCGGGGGATTGTGAACCCAAAGAAAATATTTGAAAGAACTCCTGCACAGAGAATCCTCTGGGATTCGTGCAGTTGTAGTTGATATGCTCCTGTGAGAGATCTTCCCTCTGATCCTCCTAAGGATCCTTTTAATTCAATGTATTAAGGCGTTTTAGCAGCTAGGGTAGCGACTTGCAGAATTCTGCCTGTAAATGGATACATTAGACAAAATGCAGTATTTTTCTCCTGCTTCTGTGTTTCTGAGTTGCTTGACCAGTATGGAAACTGAGTCGGAAAACGCTGATGTTTTGTAAAAGTTTCATTTGCGTGGTTTGACCTTTTTTTCCCCCTTAGCTCCCTCCTTTTAGGTAGGGCTCTGCTAATTTCTTCCATGTCATCTCAAAAGTGTGCTGGGGCATGCAAAACAGGTAATTTGGTATACAGATCAATGCTTGAAATATAGATTCTGTATGGGGAAAATGCAGTTTGCTACCAGTTCATGTTATCCAAGCTGGGTTATTTTCTCTTTTTTGCAGTTATCGAAACCTGATGCTTCAGTAGATCTATTTAATAATATCCTCTATTGATATTTATATAATATGCAACCAATTTATAGTCTCTAACAGTAACAGATAACTGCTACCATATCAGAAGTAGCCATCCAGTTGTAAAGAGCTATTCCTGGGAAGGAGGGAGGGCAAGCTCTTGCTTCCTGACCCTTATTGCAATTCTTTTACGCCACAAAGTGTGAGACTTGATTTTCCTCATTGGATGTGGAGCTTCCCAGCTCCTAGTCATATCCATCCATCCATTCCATCCCATATCACTCCAAAGAGGCTGGCTTATCTCAGGGGAGGATGGAGAATTTTGCAGGAAGATCGTTTAATCTATTTACTATAACCTGCTTGCTACACGACTTGGCTGAAACGGCCTCAGAGCTGACTTAAGCTGTGAAATGCTCACGATTACTGCACGCTTCTTATGTGACAGCAGAATCCATCTCCTCCGTGAGCTTCCCGCCCTTACCAGAACGAGCCATCCAATGTTACTTAACTCCCTTTGGTGACCTAAGTTTCCTTTAACCTGTGGAATAATAATAAAAATAATCAATCGAACCCTAGAATTGGAAGCAAAGTGAAATCCCTTGAAGCTGGAAGTTATCTTGGTATGGTGACTTGGTTTTCCCAGAGTTCCCATGGAGGACTGTTTGTGCCTGTCTTGATGCTCAGTGGCATTTTACCCCCATGTCTTGTATGCGTCTGAATTAGTTTCTTGTGAATCAGCAAATGATGCTTGCAGTGCCTCTGGAAGTTGCTTGGAAATGCTATGATACAGCTGGGCTTCACTAGACCGGATGGGTAGAGGTAGGCTCGCTCCTGGGGCCGAGACTTTCTGCATCTAAGTTGGTGGGCTGCTTGTGCCAGGCTCTGACCAGGGCTGGCTCTCAGCATCTCCTTTCTGGAATCTCTTCCAATCATCTCCCTCTCCACCAGCCACCACATATAATTGAGACATCCACTGGGAAAACAATTAGACTCTTGAATGATACTTAGCAGCATTGATGACTAGCAAGTAGGCATGGTAATTGCACCTAATTGGATTGCATTAGGGGACTGTTCATCTTGGTGGCCTGACTCCCAGAGGTACCTTGTACGTGATCCTGTTGATACAGGCCTTAGCCACATGGGGAGATCTTGGCATACTAGTAACAATCATGAACACCTGCTACTTTTGCAACCAGCCTCAGGCCAGACCTTCAGTAGCTGATGGAAAGCATAGATGTGGAGAATTGCTCTTCCTGAGCTTCCTTGCTTCTGCCATTGCCCCTGTGCACAGCACATCCCCTAGCATTGCTATAGGATTGCTCCATCAGCCAGGGTTCAGGCTGGAGTGTATATAGATCAGCACTCAGGGTGCTAGCAGGTGCCTTGCCATACAGGTAGCATGGATTCTGGTTTTGGCCTCCTTGGATGAAAAGCACTGCACAAGAACTGGGCAGTATTGTGTAGGACCCATTGTATTTGTGCACTACAAACAGTTTCTTTTGGACAGCTCCTGGGATCTTGTATAATACAGTTATTGCAGGAGGAGCTGAATGCATCTATGCTCTATTCCAATCTTCATCATAGCTGTGCTAAGCTGTGCTTTGTGCATGTCATAAGTATGACTGAGGCTTGTCAGTGTGTCTATAGGAGGAGCAAAACCTGAATCATTGGGTTAAACGCATCTGTCCCCCAGCTTCCCTGGCAAGTGCTGCTGTCTCTGGCAGTGACAGCAGTGGCAAACAGGACAGGGCTGCCTACTTGTGTATCACTTCATCATTGTCTTAAAGCCCCAGCTCCTGGAATCACATAACAATCGTGCCTTTTGTTGGTTAAAAAAAAAAAAAAAATGGGTCTAGCTGTGTTAATTCTCCATTGTATTAAGGAGAAGACCTGCAAGGCAAGAAACCCAAGTGGCTTAGATGCCAAATAAACAGTACCAAACTTTTGATAGTTTAAAAAAACAAACTCATGATGTGTCAGGTCCCAGTTGTTTTTGAGCACTGGACCTTGGCGATACTGTCAGAGGAACTCTTGAATCCTCAAAACTTAAAATTCTTGAGACGGTGGAAGGAAGTTGAAGAATTGGGCAGCACAGTTTGTGATTTACTGAATAGTCTGTGAGTACTAGGAGGTGCTTACCACGTTTGGGGTCTTACTACTGTTTACCATCTGGATATATACTCTTTCTATCTTATTAAGGGTAAAGCCTGTTTACAAGTTCGAAAATAAAATGGATATGCTCTGTCCTATCAGATGCATATTGTGAACAATAAAGAAAAGATGTTTAGAAAGCCCTTGAAGTGTCCCTTTTAAATGAAAAATCAAAGATCTGGGAAGAATATTAAACACACAGAGGGATATTAATGCACGTTAATGGTGCGACAACGAACCGGCAAAGAAAATGAAACGGAGGGAGAGAGAGCTTTGCTGTCTATCTTCCTCACACCGTTTTAACCTAATTGAAAATCATGGTGTCAAGGTCCATGGCATTACCCACAGATTAAGATGAGAGCAGCGCAGAACACATTAGCAGGCCTAAAACTTCACAGCACTCATTGGGCTATTTTACTTTATTCCCCCTCAACCCTCTTTTTCCATTAAATTTAATCCTGATCAAAGGAGAAACACTTGCTTTGCCCTCCTTACAATAGCTGAGCAATGTGTGGAGTTCTGCCACAAAATATCAAGAGGAAGAGGGAAGTGATTCCAAATAATATTAGTCAATGCGAAGATTCATGTTGATCTCACATGGCTCTGGACAAGGCACCAAGGATTTAGGAGGGTTGCAAAAAGAAATGGCTATTTCTATGGATAATGAAAACATCCACTTACATTAGATACAATGATCTATACACCTTGCAAGGGATATAACACTTCATGTTTCAAGACATAAGAGAACTAATAAATAATCAGGGGCAGGAAGAAACATTCTCAGGGGTCAAGTTATTTCATAATTGCTTGCTGTAGTATCCTTCTGAAGTATCTAAAACTGGTCATAAATGATCCATTGTACAGTACTGTTCAACTACTGTATGGCTGTTTCTGTGCTCTGCTAAATCCTTCCTGGAGTCTTTTGTGGGCCTGTTATTTTTAAACGTTGGACAAGGGGGAAAAATGTCAGCCCCTCTTTCGTTGGTGGTGTGCTTTTGGTTGTTCTCCCAAGAACAGAAACTGCAAGGCTTTTAATTTGTGTTCCCCATTTGCACACTCTGAATGGAAGCGCAATACTTTTTTTTGTGTTTAATTTTTTTTTTTTAATTATTTGCGAGAGGCCAGCAGGGAAATGCCACAAGTGTTTAATATACTTTGTGACCAAGCTGCAAAATAAAAATATTTTCAAGTGCCAGAGGAGGGAGCCAGGAAAGCATGGGAAGTCTCAGGGTTTCTACTTTTTTAACATTTCTTTTGGAATCAAATCAAAATCACTTTATTAAAAGTTGTACCAAGTTTGGGTTGCCCTTGCAATTGCATTGCATTGCACCTCTGAAAGGGTTAATTAAATTTGCATAAGACTACATGCAGCCATTAGGAGAGTTTGTTTTGATGACATAAGGCTTGCAACATAATATCCTTGATGGGCATGACTTTCCCCTCTGGTCAGCTGTTGAGTTCTCCTTAATTAGTCTCTTGCAATAAACTTTGTTGCAGTAAACTTGGTTGTAGGCTTCTCAGCCTTTTGTCTCACTTCAAGTGATGTTCCTCCCCCACTAATTTACTTCTGGTCGCTGAAACTTCATTAGTCCAGACACCAGAACAGTCAGGCACATAATAGGAGCTGAGTATTTCACCCCGATGCCACTTGCCATGGCCAATTTGTGATTGCCTTGCAAGAGGGCTTCATAGATGGGCCTCTCAAGGAGGGTGATCGCACTGCTAGAATAATTGGCTCCTCTGGCACCAGTGGAGACCCTACTCCCTGCCTCTGCTCTCTCTGCAAGGCTACTAATGAGAAGGACAGCCTCGGCATGGAGCTACTCTTCTGAAAGACTCCCTTGCTGAGACGTTCTCTTTGCTGCGTTTGCTTTAAGAGGCATGTCCAGATCTGACAGCTGCACACAAGGGAGCCAGTGTCAAATCTGTGGGCCTTCAAAGCGGGTGGGATCAAGTGAGGTTTATGCCACGGTTTTGAGATGGGGGGTGTTACCTGCCCATGGCTTGTTCTGCCCTGGAGATGCGGAAAGGGCAGAGGAGAGACCATTGTCCATAGATGTGGGAGTTGTCTCTCCCAGTGGTAGCTATCAAAGGTAGGGGCATGAAGGCAAGAGTAAGGAAAGAGGCAATTAAAGTTTGTCTCTGGAGCCACATGAGAATTGGCAGGAGGTAACCAGCCAGCTGACTTCTATGTACAGACCAGAAGTTTCTCTGTGGCTTCAAGCAGACAAGGAATTCACAGCTTCAATAGTTTTCTTTCTTCAGCAAGGTTTTCAGTCCTGGGCAGTCATCACTCATTCCCATCCCTTTCTTCTTTCTTCTTTGCAAGCAGACCCATCCCTTTGCAAACTCCTCTTCTCCATCAGCTTGCCTCATCAGGAAATGCCTGTGTTGCATACAAAATGGAGGAGATAAAATTACAGTATCTCAAAATTGGCCCGGCTTGGTGCAATATATAACATAACAGATGGTACTACACGATGCTGCTGAAATATCTGTGCAATAGCATTTTAAGAAATGTACAACTGATCATGCAGCATATGGAAAATACTTTTTGTGCTGAGAGGCAGTAGGGAGCCTTCTCCCCAGGCACCTGTTTAATCTCTGCATTTTAGGTAGGCCAAGATGGCTTCCAGTACCACCGTATGTGATCTCCTTACAGTATTTAACGTATTTACCCTCACAATACCCTTGGGAGTAGGGCTGCATTGGCAATCCATGTTTCTATTGGGCAAAAACATCCAAAGTTTAAACATTTGGATGCAGAATGAAAATAGGATGTTTGGATTTTTTTTTAATTTTTTTTTGGCAGGGGAGAGCCTGGGTTTTCCACATCTCAAGCGAGGGTCCTATGTGGAGCTTAGTGCTGCTTGACAGCTGGGGAAGTGAGGTGTAGTGAAAGCCTTCTCTAAAACTGCCATCTTGCTGGCCATCCTTGTGGAGAAACCAGGGCAGGCATGAGCCATGGAGAGGCAATTCTCTTCTCTCGCTCAGAAATGGTCCCCCTCCCTGTGCAAAGACTGTTGGTCTGTCTGACCATCCACTTATATCTTTTTAAAATCAAGAGTATTTCAGAGGTCTATGTAAGAGCTCCTGGCAAACTGAACCTCACTGGTTGGGTCAGGACTATCCCATTCCATATTAACGTCCAAGCTGGGAAAGACACAAAGCAAAGCCCTGTCCTGAGATGCCCCTCAGCTCTGGGGAAGTTTGGACTTGGGTCTGAAGTTTGCAGCTTGGTTCCCAGTTCTCATCTCAGTCTACACCAGGGCCAAACTGTGAATCTCAGGGACTGGAAAACTTCCTCTCTGTCTCCTGACTTTGTCCTCCCTGCTGTCTCTGCAAGGCATTCTGTTTGCTTCTGTGTTTCACTTTAATCTAAACTCCTCTGTTCTTACCTGAGCTGCAGAGAACTGATGAGCAAAGCCAGTGAACCAGGAAAAAAATGAAAGCGAGAGGAAAACTAGAAAAATGTTTTTTCTCTTACATTCTTGAAAAAACAAACACACACAAACCAAAAAAACCCCACACAGACAGTAAATGATGCCTGAATTATCCTTGAACCCTCTCCTACTTACCGATTAGGATGTGTCATTTCTGTCCTGACCCCCCTCACCCCCACCCCGCCTGACACTCAGTTATTTTGATCAAAGCTAGAGAAACAAAAGTCTCATCTCTCACCCCATCCCTGCGTTGATGGGAAATGGAAATTTTGCCCCGGTGACAGTGATAGAGTGTTTACATCTGATCAGATAGGGGCAGAACAGAGCTGTGGGAGACACCGAGGGGCGGCAGGGGGAAGCGTGCGCTGGCGAAGGTTGATTTCTACTCAGAGATAAAGTGTTTTGTATACTATAGCAGAGGATAATTACTGTGATCAAAGATTTGCATGAGGGTATCTGGCATTTCATCATCTGATGGAGCGGGAGGATCCTGCTGTCAGCTGATGGGGAAACAAAACTGTTGGCAGCTGCCTCCGCCCCTCCCTGTTTCCCCTGGGGGCTGTGGGCTTGGTCTTGCCACTGCTAGGTCTGAGTCTGCATGGGGTCGAGAGCCCCTGGGTGAGGAGGAGGGTGCTAGGCACAGGTGAAGCAGGCTGTGAGAGTGATGACCTCAAGGGCTGGGGTTTTGAGTGCTCCACAAGAAAAAGAATGGTCCAATACTGCGAGTGCAGCCTTTGGAGTTGGCAGACCTGGGGTGAAGCCTTTACTCTGCCTCAATCTCCCTTAGGCCAAGTTTTGGACATAGGAACCTATACCGCTGGAAATGGAGAGGCAGCAGATAGAAAGAGACTGAGGCCTTTCCCCAGCTCTGCGTGGCTGGAGGCCTAGGGGTGCAGGGTGTGTGTATGTGTTGTGTGCATCTAGCTGTAAGTGTGGGTGGTAGGGGATAGGCATTACTGCGTGCGTGCATTAGTGAATGGGATCATGCGTGTTTGCTTGTAATGACATAAGCATACACATTGCGTATGATTTGTGTGTGCATGTGCATTTATACAGACAGACAGACATACATACATGCCTTTTCACTAAGACACGCATTCAGACAGGTGGACTCAGTTGTGTACTTGTACTCACTCCCTGCTTGGTTCAGGGAGAGCATGGCTATGTGTCAAATGCAGCCGCCTGACTCCCACTGCGTAAGAGAACCAAACCCTAATTATAGTGCTAGCTCCAAGCTGTCCCAGTGTCCCACATCTCTGTGCTACCATGATCTCTCCTCTGGGCTCTGCCTGGACTGTTCTTCTGTAGAGCCATGATGCTTTGCTAAGGCCAAGGCTAGAGCACACCGGGGTTACTATGCAGCATCTTATAGCTGGGGCCCTGGGAAAGGCAGAACCTGGCAGAGGTTCCAGCTGTTCAGCGTCCTACATTGCATCATGCCTTGGAGCAAGTTCACTAAGTAATGTATGTTCTCAGGGATTAAAGGTGAGGCACTGGAATAGGTCTGTATGTGTGTATCTCATCACAGCTCTCTTCTGCCTAGGATAAGGCTCCCTGCCTCCGCCAGCTGCTGCTGAATTCATGGGTGCTGGGTGTGTGCTGGGTGATTTCTGAGGTGCCTCATTTAACACCCTGCCAGTAAGGACTCTTGACTAGAATTAGTACCTTGTCCATCTGGCCCCATTCTGACATCTAATGAGAAGAGCTAAGTGCACTTAACAGCCCACCAGCTCTCCTTCAGACACCTCCCTTCCAAGCCAAAATCAATAGCAGGTCTCTCCAGCTTTTAGAGGCTCAGATCCATTCTTTTAATCTTTTTTTTTTTTTTTTCTGAGCAGCACACATTTTATTCCCCACCCCTCTTAAGACATTTTCCCACTCTACTTTTCATCTAAACCTGGGCAGCCTTCACCCTGTCAAGCCTGGGACTCAAGTGGCAGCTGATAAGAAATCTCTGAGTAACTGGATTCCCTAGCTTGGCTCCCCCTCTAGCTCTTAGTTATTATTAGTGCTTGTACAGCCCTCTTTATCTTCAAAGTGCTTTACAAACGTTAATTAATCCTCCCCACACCCCTCTGGGGTAGGTGAGGGAGCTTTGCTTTCCCCATTTGACAGGCCAGCACATGTCAGTGCCTGCAGCTCTCCTGCCAGGGTTGTTTTGTAGAGCAGCACCCCAATTGCTGTTCACACTGCCCTATTTTCTGTCCTTGAGAGGCAGGGAGCCCTTTCCTCCCATGCTGGGCCAGGTGGAGTATTTATGGCTGAACTGCCTGATTTCAGAGGAGAGGAGAATGTATGCAGATTAACATGAAAAGGAGGCGGGGGGAAATAAAGAACAAAACCAGAACTTTAATGCTCTTAAAGGCTTTCAGTAGCTGCCACTTCAAGGGAGGAACAATAGACCTCGGTGTATCTCCTCCTGCACTCCATCCCACTTCTTCCTTATCCTCCACAGCTGTTAATCCATTCATCCTGCTCAGCCTGATTGTTCTGTGTTTCTCTGTGCCGGGAGCCCTGAGATGCCCCACGGACCTGGCCTTTGATGACTATTCTACTGTAAGGCAAATGCTCTTTTGCCTGACGCTCGCCATGAGCAATGGTGAGGTCCAGCAGGCCTGATGGCAAAGCCAACTCCATGCTTTCCTTATGAACAACTAGAGAGGGCCGAAGCTCATGTTTGGGTAAATGTCAGACTTAGCGGAGCTGTCTCAGGAGGAAATATCTGAGCTAGGTATCTCTAGGGTGGCAGAAGAACTGAAGCTCAGCTTTTAAGCTCATGCAGAACAGGCGCTGGGTATGGCCTTCAGGCAGAAGATCTCTGATTACTGACTTGCACGTGCATCTGGGGTAGGAGGTGCATGAAGCAAAGGCATTCTGTTTCCATGTACACATGGATTAAGTTGGCTGCGAGTCTAAGCCCCACTGAACAGGCTGCTTCTGTGCCTCTCTCAGCATCCCTGGAACAGGGACACATTCCTAGCTGGGCAGCCAAGCCAAGGGCAGCACCCTAGCAGCTCAGCCTTCCTCCCCCGCCACCACTCCTGATGATCCTGGGCTGCTCCGCAGCTGCCCCACCTTGAGCTCACCCCATCCCCCAGCTCATTTCCACTCCCTTTAGTCTCAACAAACTTCAAACCCTGGCTGCTATTAGACACGGGAGAGAGGAACGCATGGGAGCACAATCCTCAATCTTGGGCATCTTGCCAGTGGTCCTTGCCACCTGATGGGTGCGTGCAGGAAGGAGTGGAGCAGCGGTGGCCAGGGGGATGGTATCTCTGAAGGGTTCAGACAGCAGATCATGAGGGAGTTAAAGCCTCCTCAGCTTGCGTGCTCTGTTTATCCCTTTGGTAGCTAGCCTTAGTTCAGAGGGGTTTTTTTCCACTTTTTTTTTTCTGCTTGCATGAAATGCAAATCAATAGATGTCGTATTCACATTCTAACAAGATGTCAAGGAGAAAAGGGTAGCCTTTTATTCAGGGAAAGACACAAACACACACACACCGAGCGGAGAGGGAGGAGGGAAGAAGGGACAGGAAAAAGGGAGGGGGGAGGCAGGGAGAGAGGAGCAGAGGAAGGGGGAGGCTGTGTGAGATGCAGTTTGTGTTGTCTGCCTGCCAGGAGGCTCAGTGTGGCTCCGCTGGAGGAAGAGCACTGGTATTAGTTATACCTTGCTGGGTGCTGCCCAGAGGCAGAGTGAGTCTGGGGGCTGGAGGGGACGGGCCGTGATGGAGAGGCTGAAGGAAATGGCTGGGGCAGTAGGCATATGGCTTATGAGCTGTGCATTTGGTTTCAGTTGAATGGGTTAAATTCCCTCCACAGTGACCTTCCCGCTCCCAATTCTTTCTCCGCAGAGCTGTGCACCCTGTACCCCATCAGCTGGTTCACTCATCAGCTGAATGCAGTTGAGTAATAAGTGAGCCAGGGACTGGCATATTGTGCAGGTGTCATCGTGCTTCAGGAAAGGCTCTGAGCAAAGGAGGGTTGTGGTGATGAGGACCATCTCCAGCTCAGGGAGGGTGCTGCATGGAGATATGACAGAGTGGAGGCAGTACAGGAAAGCTAGACAAGCGTGGCATGGAGGATGGCGGGCCTATTGGCTAATGGATATCAGGCGTTGTCTGTCGCTGAGACCTGAGCATCCTGAACAATCAGAGAATTCAGGAAACCAGTGTTCCCTTAAGTTCTCCCTAGTTTGAGGTCTTTGGGTGCCAGGGGGTTGGGATCACGTGATTAAAAACTTAAGACTCCTGTGCTCAGGAGTGAACAGTGAGAAAACAAAATTATGGTGTGTGCCGTTAACATCCAGCGCAGAAGCAATGCTGCAGGGCTGGGCTGGTAGTGTAGGCTCTTCTGTCTGGGGGTACTCGCACTTCTAGCTAGGAGTGGAGGTGCTCGGTACCAGTGCATCAGTATTTGGACTAGACCTTCTGTTTCAGCGTATGGGCCTCTGCTACGTGAGCTATCTACATATTATTTGACAGCAATAACGGGCTAATATCTTTGATATGGAGCATCCAGAAAAGAGACATGGCCTGCTTAACCACTGTTCACCATCCCTCCTTCTAAACAATCCGATTTAATGTATTATAATTGTTTTGCTTGTTATTAATTATTGTTAACAATGAGAACAATAGCCATAATAATTGATGAATTATTGTAAGAGAGCAGTGCCCAGGTAGGGATCAGTAAGCCATTTTGCTCTGTGCTGTACAAACAAAGAACCAGTGTATTGTGCTGTGGTGGCAACACAAATCTGTGAAAGGGCCTGGATCAAGTCCTACTATTTTGCCTTTAGATCAACCCCTGAGCACAATATCTCTCATCTCTGTAATGTATCAGGCTCCCATCAGCTCGTGTCCTGCGTTAAGGTTTTTTGGGCTGTCTGCCTTCTGCATTACCTCACCCTCAGATGTGTGTGGAGGGGTTCTCTATCTTACTGAGGGCTTTATAAAGTGCATTATTTACTCAAGAGACTAGCATGGTCCCACTAGTAAATATGCATTGAGAGAGATTGGATAAAACCCCCAAACATATACACAAAAATCATGTTTAATGCACCCAGTAGACCATAATGTTTCTTTCAGAGCTGGAGCTGCCTGTCATTTTTAAATATGCATTTTAGATGCTCTTCTTGACATTGAAAAACAAACAGCCCTATACATTCCCACATATTCTGGGAAGGCTTGATCAGTGAAATGCATATTTATGCATCTGTGTTTTCTTTCAAAATACACAGCCCACATGGTCAAAGGCCCATCACCATGGTATTGGATCATCTCGCACATATTCATGGATTTCTTCTCCTAGCACTTTCCTTGAGGTTGGCCCATTTTATTCCCATTTTACAGATGGCAAATCCCAGTCACAGGACAATTAAAACAAGCAGTCATGCAAAGCTGAGCAGATTTTTTTGGATGAATATCTAATTTATGGAGAAACACTGTTTGGGGTAGACCCAACCCTGTTTGTGAATTCATGTCGAATTTGGCATGTTGCTTCTACTGAGGAAAATGCAGAAATGTTTCCTTTTGATGTTTTTTTGGAAAATAATATCATTTTAGAATATTTCATTTTGAAATGTGGTGCCTTTTCATTGAATAAAAAGGAGGAAGGGGGAGGTTAAGAAATTGAAATATGATTTGGGCCTGTTGTGATATTTCCATTGATGTAAAATTTATTTTTTTGTTTTTGGTTTGTCAGGAAAACTTTGGGTCAGCCCAAGAACTAATTTCTTTTTTGGCTCAGTCAATGAACTGAAAAATCAATTATTTGCACAGCTTAGGTCACAACAGAGAGTCTGTGGCAGAGCCAGGGAAA
>NW_005842611.1:51906-61848 GCF_000455745.1 Alligator sinensis
GCTCCAAGTCAGTGCCCTAACCTCGGCAGCGAGTTCCAGTTTTATCCTCTCCATCTGGATTATAGCTAGACACATTACAGCAGTGTTTTAAAAAAAATCCTGACAAAAGTAGTCAGCTCTCAAAAGCACAAAGCACTTTTTATTAGAAGATTAACACTTCAGCTTTTGGAGTGGGATGGGAATAGAGTCTTTGGGGATCCTTCATATATATTTGTGCCTTTTAACTTCCATTCTCAAAGGCTTATTGCCACCAAAGAAAGGCAACATGTTTTAGAAAAAGCTGTTGATACCACTTAGAATTAAGCTTACCTGACACTTCCCATTACATGATCCTGTTTCCAGTTGCTTCAAATTTTGCCAAACTTTAAGTGCTTCGCTTGAAATTTTCCCTGCTGGCTGTCTGCCTTGGGTGGGCTTTTGGTTTTTTGTTTTTAATTTCAAAGTTCAGCCAGAACAATCAATCTGTTTCCAGGAATGAGCCTGGGCAAAACTGTTCATGTTGAATTCTTGGGGACCTGCCTGTCCTTTGGAGCAAGGGCTTTAACATTTGGCCACATATGGCCTCTAGGTCAGGGATGTTCCTCATGCTGCCCGCTGAACTTTTGCCTGCGTTTGGTCAAGTTACAAACAGAAAAAAGAGCTGCAGTTTGCATTTGCTCAGTAGACATGAGCAAAAGCTTTCCCAAATGCATGGAGCGTGTTGAAGCCTTGCACCACTCCTGGAGCTGCCCATACTAGCCATGTGCCACAACCGCAGAGCCCCTGGGCAAGCTTCACCCCATCACAATTCCTACATGAGGCGCAGCCTTGCTCCTGTGCTGCCCCACAAGCCAGCTGAGCTTTATCCAAGCAAGGGCTGTAAGGAAGGATTCAGGAGGAGTCTTCTAATAATATCTGCTCAGGGCTTGGGTGAAGGTAAGCACTAGAATGGGAGCTCTCCCTTCTGTGCTCTCAATGGTCCCTGGGGTTGGTCTAAGTAGTATGGAGCAGGAAGCCATCAGATTCGAATGCAGAGGGAAAAAGGCTGGTTCAAGAGGAGTAGATGGGTATGAGTGTCTGGTGAGATTAGGATGGATTTTATAGGGAGGGAATCTGGGATTGGAAAGAGAATTGGGCTGACTGGGTGAAGAGACTGGGGCTGAGAGGTGGGGGAGACTGGGAGTAACTGGGCAAGGAACTTGGGAGCTATGAAGAAGGCTGGTTCCTAGCTCTGAAGGGCAGCGTCGTGCCTAGGCTAGAGCAGGGGACTGGATGTCAAGCATGAGTGACCGGTGCCTCCTGAATCTGGGGGGGGGCACCTGCAGAAGCCGCTGACGGCGGGGGGCTTGTCGGGGGGGGGGCGCGCCTGGGGGGGGGGGGCCACCGGCCCTGCCGACAGCATCGGTGTCAGCCATCGGGGGGTCACATGCACCCCCTACCAGTCGCCTATGATGTCAAGAGTCCTGCATTATCTTCTCAACTCTCCTGCAGACTCATTTTCTGACCTGAGCCCATTGTCTTTTCAAGGTCTTCACTGGACTATTCAGTCACGCGAGACACTGCAAACCATGCATGTCATAGGCTGCAATATCCACCGTCTCTCACAGACAAAAGGATGCCAATATATATATATAATAACTTGTCCAGCTGTAAATTAAGAATAGTTAGACTTCTGACCCATCTCCCGGAGCGTGTTTTAAGGAATTTTCATTTTAGCCAAGTGCTTTGATATGGGGCAGTGCTACATTTGTTCTCAGCGGTGGTATCTCCCTTGCATTGCACCTCAAACAGCGAGAGGTGCTGAGGATGTGGGAAGGAGACAAAGAGTGATTTCTTTCTACCAGCTATTTAGGCAGGCAATGAATCAATCCCTCTTATATTTTCTCTACCATTGTAAATCCCTGGTACTGCCCTGTGTAGGTGACTTGAAGTCATAAGAGTTTCCCAGTGAACTTGCAGCCTGATCTATCAGGGTATACCCAACAGGACAAGGTACTCTACTATCACAGTTTGATGGCTTTCTGTGGTACAGGGTTTTGTCTCCCTCATTTTTAAGTGAATTTAGTGCTGGTGGAAGGTGCAGCCTCAGCAGCCCTGGTGACAAGTCTTCAGCTTGTGCACAAAACTAGGAGCTCATGGGAACAGCAGTGCAAGCGACTTGGTAATTATTTGTATTATAATAGCCCATAGGAGGTCCCATCAGGTTGGAAGCACCATATTTAGCGAGGGAGACAGAAAGAGAGACAGTTTGTGTCTCAAAGAGATGGCAATCTAATGGAGGGAAGATGCAGCAAGGAGCTCTGACAAACTCTTGGTAGGAGGATGGGGGAAATAAGAGATTTTTACCTGGGGTTGGACGTGGGATGTTTACTGTCAAAACTTGGAACTTCATCCCTTGAACAAAAGGACAAAGGCTGGTGGCTGGTACCAATAGCAAGTGGCTCAGTCACAGAGGAGGACTAGAGAAAATTTTAAAGGGGTGCTGCTTTACTAGGCAATGGTATTTTCACTGCCAGAGGGCTTTGGGCTGGTTAATTTTGGGGTTTGGAAATGAAGATGGAATCCATTTTTGATCACATTACATTTATGTTCACACTTGGCCCTTAAGGGGAGAGGTTAGAGGGGATGGGCTCAGGTGTGAGCTTGGCTGGAGCGAAGACAAGTCCAGCATGGTGAGGTAGTGGCAGACGCATAGCAGTTGTAGCCATGTGAGCACTGCAGTATGGTATTGCTCAATATTGTAGTTCAGATAGATAAAAGGCCAATAGGAGTGGAAGAGGATCCAGCCACAAAAATGCTGAACCAGTGACCAGACAAGTAGGAGGAGAATCAGGAAAGGAGTCACAAGTGAGAGGGTGGAGGAGAGGGATTCAAAGAGGAGGTTGGAGGTGCCAAATGTCGAGGAGAAGGTGAAGACTAGAGATGGTTCTTCATGTTGATTGTAGCTCCCAAGTGTCAGTGAAAGGCCTGGGGCCTTCCTGAGATGAAAAACACTGCACTTCATTTTTAATGAATCAAAATATTAAAAAAAAAAAATGTTTGTGGTGAGATTAAATGTTTGTGCTGTTTTCAGGCTTTGGGGGTTTCATAACATTGAGATGAATTTCAAACCAAATGCCATTTCAGTCACAAAACTGAAACCCTTTGCTTAGCAAATGTTGATTAAAACCTTTCTTTTGGGAGGGGGGGGAGGGATCTGTATTTCCCCCCCCCCCCCCCCCCCCTTTTTTTTTTTTTTGTTAGAAAATATGCTGTAACCACTGAATTTTATCAATTTTGCAAAATTGGAGCAAGTTCATGAGCTGTTCTGGCACCACCTGGCATTTTTCAGCCCCAGAAAACAGTTCAGCTGAATATTTTGGCCCAGCTCATGTGAGTAGATGTGGGTAGGTAGAAGCCCTGAGAGCACTGCGGTGAGGCTTGCGAGGGAGGTGTTTAGGGAGCAGCGGTGATGAAAATCGGAGCAGAAGCAGCGGAGGTGGGAGCTGGCAGGGCACTGTCAAGCTGGTGAGCACAGAGGTGTGGTGCGGAAGAGGGTGGCAGGGGCTGTGGTTGTGTGAACGGGAAACAGCATCACACACTTGGGAGGAAGGGATGGTGCCATGGAGGCAAGTGGAGGAAGTAAGGAGGTGAGAAGTCTCAGGGATGTTGGGCTGGTTTGGGCAGCACCAC
This sequence comes from Alligator sinensis, assembly GCF_000455745.1. Taxonomy (NCBI): domain Eukaryota; kingdom Metazoa; phylum Chordata; order Crocodylia; family Alligatoridae; genus Alligator; species Alligator sinensis. The sequence goes on from NW_005842611.1 coordinate 55,558, forward strand.
TGATAGGACAGTGAATATCACTTGGCTTTTGTCTTTGGGGTGGAGGCAAAGGGACTTTTTGAACAGGAATCCAGAGCAAACCTCCCCTTTCCTAGTGTAATGGCAGAGTTGCTTTGGACTCTTCATCCTCTTAAGGCCTGATGCAAAGTCCATGCAAGCTGGTAGAAAGGCTTTGGCTCGGGTATGTGGAGCAGCGTGCTGCTGCCTGGCTTCAGGGTCTTGTGTGAAAGGCACACTGGCAGGCCAGGGCATCATCAGGATTCCCAGGGCAGCAGAAGAGCTAAGGGACCCTTGCTCTAGCACAGGGGATCTTGAGTAGGATCCACGCCACAAAGTTCTCAGGCAGACATAGTTTACTTAATGAAATCTGTAGCACGACTGCAGCTTCAGCAGGGGGTGAAGGGAGAGAGGTCGAGGGTGACCAGCATGCTTCGGCACTGAATCCCTCCAGCAGCTTTTGGGCAGCTCCAACTCTTTATAATGCCTGGGCCATCTCATTTGGTGAAGCACCTCCCAGCCTTTCACAGGAGAGCCAATACCTCGGGATCACCAAGGAATGGCTTGCCCCGGGCACATCCTTGCTGCCAGGCTGCTTTCTTCCTCTTGCTCAGTGTTGCTGGCAGTGGATTGGGCTCCTCCCTTGGTTTAATTCCCATCCTGGCACTTCTGGCAGAGCAACCCTCCCCACACACACTCAAGGCTCAGGACACCCCATGTGGTGCTCTGCGGGGGCAGCTGGCAGCATTTAACTCCCTGTCTGCAGAATCAAACCTGCAGAAGAGGCAAGTGTCTGCATGTCACTCAGGAGACTCGAACCAATGAGTGCCTGGTAGGAGGTCTGCTCTACACAGTGCACAGACTAGTGCTGGTGTTTCTTCTGCTAGTTGTGTGTGCGTGTGTGTGTGTGTGTGTGTGTGTGTGTGTGTGTGTGTGTGTGTGTGTGTGTGTGTGTGTGTGTGTGTGTGTGTGTGTGTGTGTGTGTGCTTGCAGGGAGAAATTGGAGACACTGCCTGCCTGCTCCCATCTCTTCTCTTGCTCTCTCCCTCTCTCTCTCTAGCTCACTAACTCACTCTCCCTCCCTCTGCAAACATTGGATTTAAACCTGCTCAGAATTCAGCACAGAGGAAAGCAGCAGCGGCAGCAGCGGCAAGCAGCAAGCAAATCAGCCTGTAGACTACTGCAGCTTCAAGATGTACCATCCTGCCTGCTGGATCGTCTTCACCGCCACCACTGCCCTGCTCTTCATCCCAGGTACAGTGGGAGAGATTTTTTCTCTAGGGGATGGAGGGGACATTGGACCAGAGGGAGGGTAAATGAGATTGTGTGTGTGTGTGTGTGAGGGGGACAGACTTGATACACATGCAAACACACATGAACACACACACACACATTCTCTCACACAGCTAGTTGCTCTGCAGCAGAGAATTGCCAAGTGTTTTCAGCAGCCAGTGCAAGCAGGGTTCAAAATCTGTGCCCAGCCTGCTGAGGCTCTGCCACCTCCCAGATGGGCATGGGGCTGGCTAGGAGACCAGATACTGTCCGAGTGGCGTGGGGAGGAGAGGCTCCTGCACTCTCCGCGAGAGGCTGAGTGGTCTTTCCAAGCAAAGCCTGCGTGGTTCCTGAAGGCTGTGGAGAAGTCTGTCTCTCTCAGTCATTCTCAGTTTTCCTCTCTCCCTTCTGCCATTCTCAGTGACCGGGGAGGGTGCTTTCCTTCCGAAGTTTGGCATCCTTCTCTCCTTCACCCCTAAGCTCCAGGTGCTGTTACAAAAGCACCTGCTTCCCTTCTTGTATTTTGAGCAACTCATCCAGCAATGCTGACCCTCCAATGCCTGTTCTGTCCTGGGGCTCAGATGGGAACTGAATCCCACTGTTGCTATTACCTGTTTGGACAATCAGCCTGCAGAGGGGCAAAGATGCTGCAATCTTAGGAGGCCTGGCAGGTGGCTCGCTCCCTATGCTCTGCAAGCGCTGCTGTCCTCTTCACAACGCTCTCAGGAGCTCAGCATCAGGATTCAGAGCACTGCACACACCTGTTTTAAGGGGGTTTATTATAAGTTGGTTCAAAATATTCTCTCAGGGCTGCAGCTGTTGGTTTGAGGTATGTGTGTCGAGTGGAGAGGAATCATCATCTTGCCTGTGCCACATCTCTGGTCATAAGTGAGCACTAACACTGAGGATGGAGAGCAGAGGAATAAATAAAGGGGGAGAAAGTTTCTGGCATTTTGGCTGGCAGCTCATGCTGTCAGGCTGGGATTTTTCAGAGCTGCGTAAGAGATTCTGACACCCAGTTCCATTAACATGAGCAGGGAATTGCTTGCTTCAACCCTAGCCTTGATCTTTCATCCAAACTGTTTTTTCTTGGCTGTGTCTGTGATCTGGTATTTGGGAAGATGCGTGCCTGTATTTTTAAATTGCTGGTCCATGTTCCATTATACTTTTTTTCTCCAGGTCTGTGTTGGGGTTGTGGGGGGGCTGGTGAGCAAAGCATGAGCTGTACCCCCACGAAAAAACACCTTCTCTCACAGCCCCAGGGCAGTAAATTAACTCTGAAGTGCACATGCTAAAACTTTCTCTGGGAGGCTAATGCCCCTGGATCAGCCACAGGTTTTTTGTTGAGAAATATCTCAACATTAGACCATCCTGGGCCACCCACTTTTGTGCTGCGGGCTTGAACATCACTGAAGTTCAACTTGAGTCCAGTGAGTACTCATTTGAGGTTTAGCCAGTGGATAGACCTTGTGCTCACGGTTCGGTATCACCCACCTTGTGTAAGTGAGCAAGCACAGAGCATTAGGGAGGATCAGCTGCATCAAGGCTTTTAAAATGTCCTCTCAAGCATCTGTGAATGTTTCTAAACTAAAATGGTGCAAATGTCACTTTAAAATGAGAGGAGCTCTGTGAGTGCGAGGCGAGATGGGCATCAGCTGCAAAACTCCACCGGATTCAAGGGGTCTTTGTGGAAAATATCACAAGGCCGCATGAGTTTCATAAGATGAAAACCAAGCTGGGCCTCAGGAGCTGAGGACAGCTTGTGCCTCAGAAGCCACATGGAACGAGCCAGCAGCTTTTCCAGTCTCTCAGTGGGAAGATGTTTCCTATAGTCAGAATTGCAAATGAATTGATATTGGCAGACGAGAACTGCTGGGGGTGGCAGGGCGCAATATTGGTTCCATGCCTGGTGAGTTGTAGTGCCATAGTGAAGGTATGTTTTCAGCCCGCTGAAGCCTGCCTTGCTGTGCCTGAGGTTTGCTGGTCCAGTGGGGCTTAGACCCTGCTATTCTAACTAGGGACAGATCTAATCCAGTTAAAAACCTGTGGCATCAATAATGTCAGTGATGGAGAAATACAAACTCCTGGATCCAAGCACCCTACATCCAGGGAGGTGTTTGGCCTTGGTTCAGGATGCGAACACTGTTGCTGCAGCTTTTCTCTCTTACCCCGAATAGGCAGCAGTCTCTACTCTGACTTCGAATTCCCAAACTGCTTGTATGTGCCATGCTGGATTCTCCCTTTAGTCCATCAAGTCCAAACTCTGCCTTCTTCCATTAGCCTGCTACTCTGGAGGAGGCCAAACAGAGTTCTTCTAATGCACTTAGCTTGCTGTGTGGTGCTATGTGAAACATGAATGTTTCCTTCCTGACCCCAGAAGTGATCAGTCTGTGCCCCGAAGCATGAGGTTTGATTATTCTTTAGCTTTGATTATATGATTTAGATTTGATATTGATCTTATCCAGTGTTTACAAGCCCCACCGCACCCTGATTCTGGCAATTCTAGTGTAATTTGGTTGATCCCAGTAACACTACTATGATCACCAGGGCAGCTGACATTAGAAGCCAACTCACTGACCCCAGGCAGTGCCTGCCCTGAGTTATTTACTGGTGCCAGTGGTTGGGGGAGCCTGCTCCCACACTCTTCACGTGCCTGTGACACCCCCACAGGATATGCAGAGGCTGGTCTGAAGTGTGAACTCCTTCCCTTTCCATCTTTGTGCGACTCCTGCGGGAGTTTCGCATAAGGTGGTTAAAGTGAGAAGGGAGCCTGCTTTCAGAAGGTGTAATTAGAGTGAAGGGAAACATCACAACTTGAAGGCTCCTGCAGAAAATAGCATCGCAAAGTTATTATTAGCGATAATAGCTTATTTGCAGTTTGTTCTCTCCTTCTCCCCTCTGTTCGTTTCTCTTCTCCCTCTCCCTTTCCTGTTTGGAAAGATGCGTTTCTCCCACAGGGACTCGCGTCGTCTCGTTACCAATTTACTCTTGCGGAGGCTAAAGACACGAAAGGTTAATGCAATAATGAAACCCTGACCCTCTGGTCATAGATAGCGTCTTACTCTGCAGCTTTTTATTTCTTTGTAAGACACGTTTCCATCCCAGAATAATTTCTAAGGCTAATGCTGTTGTCATCTGGTGCCTTCGGGGAAGGGGGTTCACAGCCGTAAATTGCTTTCTGAGGCAGAATCTCTCAGATGGGAAGGACAATGAAGATTTTTAACGAGTCCAGAATCTCAGCAGTGGGAGGAGGTGGGAAGCGGGGTGGGTAATTTGATTGTCAAGCCAACGGCAAGCACAGTGAACTGCAGGGGCATCTCTGGGCGCTGAGCGGTGATTTGTGCATGAGTGGGTGCTGTTTGGGGTCAGGTAAAGGAACTGCTGATGGCTCGGGGTGAGAGTGCTCTACCTGGCCCATGATCTGATACAGGTGACCAGGAAACTCTGTGCACTGTGTTTGCTTTGCATTAGCATTGATGCTTGCTTTCTTCAAGGGGATACCTGTTCACCCTCTGGCAGAGGGAATCGTTCCCAACCATGGAAGCTGGGCTGGTTATACCTTGCCCAGGCTGAAATTTCAAAGTGAATAGTCCCCAAAGTGGTCATGGGGCCAAAGGTCACATTGGAGGTACAAGCTGTTGTCTGATTGGCAGTGCTGTTCCACTGAAGCCAGTGTATAGATGGGGGGTGTGATCTCACTGGTGTAAGCCAGAAGTGACTTCACTACAGCCAGTGATTCACACCAAATTGAAGCAGCTTAAGATCAGAATCAGGCCACGTGGAAGCAGCCTTTCTGTAAATGCTGCACCCAGGCCAGATCCTCCGCTGGTGTAAATCTCCACTGCTTCCAATCCCGGTGGATCTCCGTGGCTCCAGTGGGAGTAGCCGAGCTGGGGCAGAAATGCTCAGGGGTGGCTGAGGCAATGGCCCCAGCAGTAAGGCAGTTTTGTGCCCTGGCATTGCTTTAGCCTGTGCTGTCACTGTGGGGCGAGGTGGTACCATCTGGGCTCACTGAACTTGGCCAGGGTCCCCAAGGCTGCCCCAGTGTGATGCTGCAATGATGGATGGACAGTCCCAGTTTCTCACTGGTCCAGGGAATCTGGGGATGAGCTGAGACCTGCCATCCCTCATGACACAGAATACAACCCAGGCACTTGGGGGGAGAGGCTGAGTAGGTGGCTACTTGGGGCACTGTGCATAAGGAAGTAGCCCTGGGAGCGCTGTGGCCCTCCTTGCCAGGCTCGTTCAAACTCTGCTTCTCTCCAGAGATCATTGGACCAGAGGAAAGCAGGGCTGAAAGGGACCTCGTGAGGTCATTTAGCCCAGCCCCCTGCTCAAGACTGGATCATCTCCAACTGGTCCTCTCTCTGCTTCCGCAAGTCCACGTCCAGCCAACACCTGAGAGTCGCATCTGGGTCCCACTGGCTGCCTCTGTGCCTTTGCTGCAGCCCAGCAGAGGAATCCAGGTCTGGGGCTGTTTGGTAACAGAAGGTGTCTCAGGGGTTGGACCAGCTGAAAAAAACCCCAACCAGGAGCAGCTTTTTGGGGGGAGCATGTGACATGCTCCCTCAAGGAGCAGGAGTGCTGAGCAGTGGGTGGGAGATGGCTACACCACTCTGCAGGGACCTCCGCACCCCCAATGCTGCTGTCTGTGGAGCAATGGTACATCACAGGGGCAGTCAATGGACCCACACAACCCCACACTACATGTGGTGTCTGATGCTTATAGGAATTGTCCACCTGCTTGGCTGCCTCAGTAACAGAGAGCTGAGGGCTGAAGGCAAGTGCCTCTCCAGCGCTGGACTTGTTGCTGCCAGCAAACACTGCCGTGGAACCGAGCAGCTCCTCCTTAGTGGATGCAGCTGCCTCGTGGTTCTCTCTTTTTGCTTGCAGCCCTGCTTTGCTGCCCTCTTCCCTTTTCCAGCTCCCCCCATTCCTTCTTGGACTGGCCTGATAAATGCTCAGCACTTGAAGGCTGGTCCTCTCCAGAGCCCTTTGTGGTCTGCTCCTCAGAGCTCATTC
>NW_005842611.1:61879-86910 GCF_000455745.1 Alligator sinensis
ACCAGGGAACTCAGCTTGTCCCCTTCCTCAGTGAAATCTATCTGAGAGACCTCTGGGGGAGACATATCTGTGCGTCCTCCCACTCAGGGAAATATCCCTCCCCTGCTGCCCTAGTCCTGCTGGAGGGGCATCTATCCCAGCTGAATCCAAGAAACTGTGCAAACCCCAGCCCACTGCAGCAGCTCAGTCCCCTGTCAACTCTGTCCCAGCTCACAATGTTCCTCCCTGCTAATGCTATCAGCTTAACTAGGTCATCATTGGCCATCTGTTGCAGTTGAAGATGACTGTCTTCCATGATTGTCTTGTCCAGTGGGTCTGAAGATGGCTGACCAGGCCTATCTGGGATCAACAGACAAACTTGCAGCTTGGGCACGTGTTTTCATGTGTGGTGGGTGGCTCTGGGTTTTTGATTCGATCCGTGACATGCTGTTTTGGCCGTTCCTGTTTTTCCATTTCCTGTTGTTGTCATAAGGCTTCGAAGTACTGAGATCTTTGCAGCAGACTTCCTCCATTTGAGGCAGTCCTGGGCGACAGTCTCCCATAAGTTAAAGTCAGTCTTGGCCTTGAGGACATCCTTGAAGTGCTTTCTGTGCCCTCCTCTTGAGCATACACCTTGGCTGAGGTGGGAGAATAAAACTTGCTTTAGGAGTCTGGAGTCGGGCATCCAGGTGACGTGGATGGCCTAGTGAGGATGATTGTTGCCTCAATGCTCCTGGTGTTTGCTTGCAAGAGGACGTTAAGATTGGTGCATGTGTCTCCCCGCTGGATTCATAGGATCTTACACCAGCGGTGTTGATGGTGCTTCCCCAGTGGTATGAGGAGTCTCCTGTATATTGACCACATCTCCGCTCCTTACAGTAAGGTGGGAATCGCAACTGCTTGATAAATCATGAGTTTGATTTTGGATCTGATGTCATGATCTTCAAACACCCATTTCCTCAAGCATCTGAAGGTTGCACTTGAAGTGATGTTGGATTTCTTTGTTGATATCCACCTTCTGCGAGAGATGGCTTCCAAAGTACTGTGAATACTCAACGTTCTCCAAAGTCTCGCTATGAATCTGAATTACCAGAGCTGGGGACTGTTCATTAAGAGCTTGTTAATAGCAGGCTCTATAGTCTTTTGACTGTTAAGTCTCAGTCCCATAACCCACCCGTGGTCCCTGTGTCTGGTCTGTTATCTCCAGCTGGGAGTTCTCAGACCATCCCCTGACTTCTCCCTCAGAAGATGTGCGGTGGCCACTCCAGGAGAGGATTGGGGTGAGCCTCTAAGCCCCCAAACTGTCTAGGAGTTGACCACTTTATGTATGATTTGGTGCTCAAGTCCCCAGTAAATCACTCGAGGACAGGCGTGCAGAGGGGGGACTGCAGAAGTCTTAGCCATTCCAGTGCCTCCAGGTTCCCCCCAGTGCGGTCCCTGTCCTTTAACTTGAGCATGGCATTGCACTAGCCATCTTTGTATCCATCGCATCAGTCACTTCTTTGTGTCTCCCTGGCCCCCTCCTACTCTGTATTATTGTACCTAGAGGGTGTGCGCTGTTGTCCTCTGCTGGAGCAAATCAGAACAGCTCTCCTGCGTGTCACAGACCCTGTACTGCAGCTGGTAAGGGGAGGCTCTGTGTTAGCTCAAGTGACAGGGGTGCATCCTTTGGGTGCAGGAGGATCAGCTCTCTCCCCGCTGTCACTGCAGGGATGGGAGGAGCTGTAATGTGCAGCACAGTGACAGCCATGGCTATGGATTTGTTACAATACTTACCTTCCTCGCAGGGATTAATTAGTTGCTTGTGCGACACTTTGAAGCTGCCGAGTGCGAAGGACAATTACTTTTGCTTTGATTTTTGTCTCTGTTTTTTGGAGCAGGGCAGTTCCCTCAGGCGCCTTGTTGTCACCTCCTCCACTGAGGAGCCTTGGGTTCTGCACCCTTGGCTCTGTCACGCCTGTGATTGAGTCTCTGCCTTGACAGCCAGCTTGCTATGCTTCCCCCTCTGCTTGGTGACAGTGTGCTAGCCTGTGGCTCCTTGTGGCTCTGCTCCTACCAGCTTAGCCTGGCTGCCCCAGGGCTGAGCGCTTTGAAGGAGAATTAGCAAGCCATAGGAACGGGCTTGAGTTTGGGATTGGAGCACACGCACATGCCTGTTTCCTGGCTGCCTGTCATCACCACCTCCCGGTAGCAGTCATCTTCCTCCTGGCCATGGGGACTGCTGCAGTTGGCAGCGAGGATTATACAGGGCTGTGTTGCCCATGGGCACCTCCTCTGCATTTGCAGCCAGGCTGAGAATGCCTAATCAGATCACCACCTCATCCACTGAGAGCCCCTTGGATTATGGACAAGAAAGCAGGGCACAAGAGTCCTCCTCTGGGGGAGTGGGGTAGGTTGGCTAGATATGGCATGGAGACTGGCATGTCTCCGAGCCAGCTGTTCACTCCAGGGCAGACACTGTGCCGGCATTGGGCAGCGCTATCACTGCAGTTCCTGGGTGGAGAGAGCATGGCATTTGATTGTGTTGCACAAAATAATGGGAATGTGCCTGGATGAGAGAGCCAGTCACACTTGCAGTAGCCCATCACGCGCCCTGTTGGGCAAGGATTGTCCTGGCTCTTTACACCCTCCTGCTCTCAGGTGACCCACACTGCCTGCACACCCCCGGGCAGTCAGCTAGCCTTGTCTCTCCTTCCTACTGGCACCTCTGCCCTCCACACACAGCCCAGACTGGTACCTTACAGTGCCAGGCACAACTGTGGTCACTACCCATCACCCCGACACACAGTCCTGCCAGAGACCCCTTTGCCTCCAGTCAGATATTGAAGTGCTCGTTCCCAGGACCTGTTCCCTCCCCCGGTGTGTACGTGCCCCCACAGACAGACTCCTCTTCTGCCTTCTCCTCCTCGGTTGTTTGTTTCCTTAGTGCACAATTCAAGGCCATTGCCTAGTGTGGGCACACTGCAGCTCTGCTCCTCAGCTGTCTGCTTGCGTGCCAGCAGCTTGGGGATCCATGTCCAGCAGCCTCAGAGAGGAATCCCTGCCGGGGGGGGTGGCGGCTGCCCCATCTGAAGTTCTCCCCTTCTAGGTGCAGATCTTGAGGGACACCCTTGTCCTGTCCCTCACTCAGACCCCCACGCCACATCAGCAAGCTGGTTTGTGACATTTCCAGCTTTGAACACATTGGCCCCCAGGCTGTTTTACCCCATGAACATCTGCTTGCTCTTGCCATGCCCCGTGTCCTAGAATGCAAATAAATCCTGTGCAGTCTGCCCACCTGGGGGAGCCTTTTTTGAAAATGTAAAGTTATAGTCACAGTAGTGACTTGGGCTCCATTCCCTGCTGTGCAGCAACCCCCCTGTGCCCCTTGAGCTGTTCATTTGATCTGCTTGTGCCTCAGTTTCCCCCATATACACCTGGAGTAACCCTCCCTCATGGGGAGCTATGGGGGGGGTGTTTCCTAATGTGCTCCAGGCAGTCAGATATTTTGGGGATGAGCACCAGAGAGGTACCTAGGCAGGCGGCTGTATATAGTTGTGTTTCTCTCCTGGAGATGACCCCATTTGTTGCTTCCAATCATATGAACAAGACTCCCCTGGGTTCCTCCCTTTCATTGTCGTTGCATGTATTATTACTGCTACCCCTCTTGCTCCAATCTCCATGGCGCTTGGAAATGGTGCTTGGAAATGGCACTTATACCTGGGTTCTCAGAGAAGTGCAAGCTAATAGCTGTGTGACACATCCATCCCCACGAGGGCTTCCTTTTCACTGGATGCATGGCATGAATGGGTTAAGAATGCCTCTCTGAACCATCCTACCCTGGGGCTGTGGCCTGGGCTCCAGACTCTTTTGCTAGCAGTTGAAAGGATTGCATCCTCCCCATGCTGCTGAGAGTCCTCTCAAGGCAGCACCACGGAGCATCGTGTCAGAGGGAAACAAGTTTGGGTGAAGCCCCCCAAATGGGCTTTCCCTTGCTCTCTAATCCCCTTCCCTTAACAGAGGTGAGGAAAGACGGGCTTCTTCCCCAGCTGGTGCCCACAGGCTGTAGCAATCTGGAGTTCAACGTGGCAGGTGTCCATCCCTGTAAAGGAGTGTTGCTCCCAGAGCTGGGTCTTCTCTCTACCAGGTGAGGATCAGGCCCAGACCTTCCCTGAGGCAGCACTGCCCAGGAGGTAGGAATGACGTCTCTGCCCATGGAGCTGTTTTCCTGCTGCCTCCTGCTGATGCCTGTTACTCGGCCTGTCACTCCTCTCCAGTGGAGAACACCTGACTGATGGGAAGCTGCTGATCCCTGAGACTAAGCCCAGGAATAAGTACCTGGAGCACATTAGTTCTGCTTTAGTGTCATTTCAATATAAGCGAGAGGGACTTAAAAGGATTTTCTGTGCTCTCTCAAAGGCAGGGTATAGCAGTGGATAAGGCACTGCGGACATCAATCCTGCCTCAGGCAGAGGCTCTGAGGAAGAGAGCTCTTCGGCAGGTCCCAGTGAGAAGCTAGTGCTCAGACCAGCAGTGTGTAACAGTGCACACTAGCCTACGTGTCTTTGGCTGAGGCTTGGGACAAGCTGTATACAGAGGCTCTCTTCCTTCCCGGTCAGGCTGTGCTAGATGGATTGTATATCCCAGCCAGTATCGGGGAGGTGAAGTTTGCTCTTTTAAGGTGCCTTTAGCTTTAGATCTGCCATGTACTGGCTTCATTTTTGCTTGGAAGGAACATAAGGTTCTGGATTCACCCCATGCAAGGTATTGTTGCATTTACCTTTTCTGGAAGTGACCGGTGCTTCGGGTCATCCCAGTTTTCCCCTTGAGACACCTTTCGAACAGAGTCATGCCGAGGAAGCAGTGAGCTGGTGAAGGTTCTTGAGCATTTTTAAAGAGATTCTCAATGACTCTGCGACCTTTATGTACTTGCAGTTGGCAGATGCCCTGAGGAATGAACTTTGGCATGAATCCTTCTGAAGAGCTGATGTTGAGCTCAAAAGGAGAGATTTTCATTGGCACTGGTGGGAGTTGGGCTGCCCTGAGAGTCATCCCTAAAGTTTGGAGATTTGGGGATGACAGATTTCAAGTTGCTGCGTTGGTGTTTTACACTTGAATGTGCATATATGAATATGTGGTATTTGTGCTGTGCTTGTTTTGCAACAATCAGCCGTGCAGCCAGGATCTGGGAACAATGCAGTGTGACTGTCCCAACTAGCGCATATGCATTTGCGATGAGCTGCACCTTAGACCTTGTGAGTACCTATAAACACCTAGACCTTAAGGGCTGGGCATATCCTGCATTGTCCCCTGGCATCCATGGGAACCCAGGTGCAATACGTCAGCATGCCCTGTACTCTGGGCAGTAGTGGAGCATTTGCTCTCCTCTGTCCTGACCAGAACCTGAGGCCATTATGCCATTTCCACTCCATCTTTCTTGGGGAGGAACTTGACCCTGTTGTCAGCACTTCCTTCACGAAGTCATTTTGGGACTGAAGTTGGAGGAGGTGGTCTCTTGTGTGCCTGTAACTCTTTTGGAGATCATCCTGACACTTTAGCTACAGCAAGAGCTGCCTGCCCTCCCCTTGGCTTGCCTTAGTGGCTCACTTACTTTCACATCTGTGCCAAAGCAGAGCCCAAATGGCTGCATCCCCTGCCTTTCCTTCTTCCTCCCTGCCAAGCCCCACTCTTCTGTGAGCCAGTCTCTCCTGTCAGCAAGCGCAGGCTTTTTCCCTTTTTGTTTAAACTTAAAAATAATAACAGCTCTTCTGCAACCTGCTTGCCTCCTAGTCATCTCTCTCTCCCTAATGAAGGCATGGTAGTTATAATTACCAATGCAGCAACAGCACATACAAAAGTGGCTTTGACACTTGCTGCTCAGTGGGCGGGTTTTTTTTTTTCCGGGGAATCCCCTTTGTTTCATACTTGGGGAAGAAACCCTTTCCTGCCTGTTTCTTCAAAGACCTGTGACTGACTGTACGACCACTCCAAGGAGGTGGGAGTGAGCATTACCCAGCAAGGATCCAGTGCAGCTGAGGCTGATGGGGTGCAGGAGGGGTGAGAAAATTGATGTGTATATATATATGGTAGAGAGACAGGGAGCTCCAGGCTCTTGTGGGGCTTGGGACTGAAGTAAGTTGAGCAGGATCCTCAATAGGACTGTCATGTAACCTCTGCTTTAGGGAGAAGGGGGCACAGGCTATCAATAGGGCAGTTGGAAGTATATCTCTCAAGTGGCTAGTAGGAGGCTTTGCTGCCTGTTGGGTGGCTGGACAGAGAGTGCTTGTCACTTCAGGGTCAGAGGATGCTTTAACTGGGAAGGCTGAGTCTGACATTTCTCATGTGGGGCAGGGAGGACTGCACAGGGCATTGTCTGTACTGGTGGGGGTGCATGGGGCATTTTTGAAATGGAGGAGGGGAGGGGCAGTTCCTCCAAGTCCTCAAGTTCATCTTCCAAGGGGTGGCTGGGGAGGAAGTCACCACATGTGCGAGAGGTTCTGGGAGCTTCTGAAGCAGGCGTGCTGGGAGTAGAAAGGCTGCAATGCAGAGGCCCAGCTCACTTTTTGCACTTCTCATGAACTCAGCAGGTCATAGAGAAATGAATGACCCACCTGTGCCCAGTTTCCAAGACTGAGGCTTCGAGAGCACGCCCTGGGCCAGTGTTTGAGTGGATGAGTTGGTCCTTCAGTACAGAAGTGCCCAGATGGGGATGTGGGGCATCCCAGCAAGGAGGAGAAAGCTGGACCTGTTGTGTGTGAAGTCAGTGTGATGGCGCACGCACGCGTATGAGATGGGGTGGGGGAAACTGTTATTTTTAGACTTACTTTTCTGTGAATTCAGTGCAAGTGAGAAATGCTGGATTTGACAGCTCTGGAGTCTGAAGCTCTCTGCATATCCACAGGGAGGGGACAGCCCAGCCTGACCCTATGCAAGCCCCCACCCACCACCATCACTACTCTGTCCTCACCCAGAAGGGCCCTGTCCTAAGGTGGGAATTTGCCCTCTGTGGCGCATCCAGTCTAAGGCGTTGGTTGTCTTTTCTTTGTGTGTAATGCATCCTACCATGCACTCAGCTGATGTAATCTAATCCCCTTCCCAGAAGAAGGGTGTGAAGCAATTCCTCTGAGTACGAGGAAGTCCATTTGGCTCTGGTTCCTCTCTCTGCTCCTCTTAGCATAACGATCTCCTGGAGGAAAGGTTTTATTTAATGGGGTTCAATTAGCACTTCCTGCATTACACTGGCTCTGGTGATCACTGCAGGAGAAGAAATCCAATGCGGATGACTTCCCTTCCAGCTCCTGGGTAGCGCCTATGTACTGCATGGCAGCTTGTGGGTAGAGCTGGGCAGAAGGCGATGGGGTTAGGGAGGGAGGTCTTCTTCGGACTGAGTCAATTCATTCTCTCCCAAGGGAATTTCTGTGCACTCCCTAAATTCTTCTCCAAGCCAGGATGATTTCTGAAAGGCTACCCTACATGTTGTCCAATTAAGGCAGGGCAGGTGGTGTCTAGTGATTAGAAAAGGGATTAGGGAGCTTAGATTTCTGGGGTGAGTTGCACGAAATGTGAGTAATGAAGCCCATAGCTTCCAGCAGTCTGCCTGGTGTCTGCTCTCATTGTACCAGACTCAAAACTCAGACACAGTTGCTTCAAAGGTTGGCACGTATTTCAGTGAGATCTACAAGCCTTTCAAGTGAACCTGGAGCCAATTTATCCCTTTGGGTCAAAACCACATGAATTCCACGTTTTTTTCTTTTGGTATAATTTAGCCATAAAACTGACACAAGTTTAAATTCAGCCTGAATTCAAGGTCAAGCCCAGGTCCAGGCTGGAACCCTGACCTGCTGGAATGGGGGTGTTGGCAAATCATTTTCCACCCAAACCTACTCCAGGGTCTGTTGGAAACCATAGTTCAATTCTTGTCCATGCCTCAAGTGAAACAGAGTCCGTAGCATCTCAGTCTCCATCCTGTTGTTCCAGATCATGAAACCAGTGTACAGCCTATGTCAAGTGTGTTCAGAAGAGATGCAGGGGTGCAGCAGGAGTCCGTGCTGTAGGTTAGAAGACTGGTGCAAATTCATATGGGCAGGCCAGGTGTGAAGCGGTAGGGTTCAGGGACAGGCAGAGTAGGAGATGTCTGACATGTTGGCAGAGCTACAGCAGGAGCTTAGAACTGGACTAATGTGTTGTTCCAGGTCAGGATGGAGGTGCATTGGCAAAGCAACATGGGGAGTCTGTGGAAGAGATGGAATTGGATGTATGGTGGACGGGGGCATTGTAACAAGTCTTGGTATATCCAAGCCTAGGTGGATCCAGCCTAATTGCACATGGGAACACTTGGGCAAAGCCTTGTGCTCTGCATGGCTCACTTCAGGGTTACTCTTTCCTCACTCTTGATGGCACCATATTCACTTGGGAATTGACAGTAGAAGACCTTGTGCTCCTGCAGCAAGAGGAATCTGCCCCTCCTGACCTGGTGTTCCCTCACCAATGCAACAAGGCAGGGCCTGGCCAAGGCTTTTGTGCAGGGGAAGAGCTTGTTTTCATGTTTCTAGGGTGTTTGTTGCCAGAGCATCTGCCCCTCACCCCAAAGCTCTGAACGTGCCGAACCCGTTGTGTAACTTGTCTATCTTCCTCCCAGTCTCGGTGAACCCAGACCAGCCATTGAGGAGAGCCCGGATGTTTCTCTAGAAACAAGTCCCTTATAGTGGCATGACGGTGCTGGCAGGAAGCAGGAGCAGGCTCGGCGGGCATTCTTTCGTGCTGCAGAACTCAAGCAAAGAGAAAAGCCATTGACATTTTCAGTGGGAAAACTGCCCAGGCACGTTTCTGCTATGAGTGTGCCCCTTGCAGAGCCCAGGAGAGGAGTTTTCCGTATAGGGCTCCCATGTCTGAGGCCTGAGTAGAAAAGTGGGGAGAAGAAAGGAGGACGGGCTCTCCTCTTTGTCCCCCCACCATGTACAATCCTTCACAAAAGACATTCCTCCGCTGTCCACCTGCCAGCCAAATCCCTCTCCTCTCTCAACTGTTTACTTCTGGCTTTTGTTTCCCGGACTTGTTGCTATGCATGCGGCGTGTGGAAGAAGCTCTGGCGAATATAGGCCACACTTTGATTGTTCAGCAAGCTGGAAAATGATGATGATAATTTTTGACAGGAAGGAAGACAGGGAGAGGAAATCTCTGGGCTTTCAGATCCGCTCTGTCATAAGCAGGATCTTGCAAGGGGTGCCTATCGACTACTCCCTTCCAAAGGGAAATGGGGTTTGCGGAGCGAGAAGGGTTCAAATGAAACATCCTCCGCTCTGAGTGGAAAAGAGCGCTGTTGCCAGTCTGTTGCTGTGCACGAGTGAAGTTGGGGAGCTGCTGGGGGGCACGGTGAGTGAGTGCTGGTAACACGTCTGTGTCTGCCAGCAAACGGCATGCAGGGTTATTATTTCCTCTTCTAGCCATGTGGGCAAGCATTGATGCTCTATGGTATAGGAGCATCATTAGAGACGGGGCCCAGGCTTATTTAATCAGTAGGTAGAGCTCTTCTCTCCAAATCAGCACTGGTTGGAGCGGTTTCACACGGGCCTGTCTCCAGTCGCCCACTGCATTGGTGAAGACCTCTTCTTTCCAAGGAGCGCTAAAGCCATGGTAGCTCTGATCCCCCGGTGGCTACTGAACATCCCATGACACATTTGTCAAGCATAGGAAGGTAAGTCTTTATCCCAGCCCAGCGCTGATCTGCAGAGTTAGTTCCTCTCTCCTTCATTTCTCCCAGTAGTTTCATCTGGATGTGGTTTTCATCTCTTCCTGGTGCCACGTTGCTGTGGACTGCTACTGTGCTCCAGCCCAGAGCCAACCCCGATGCCATGGCTGGTGCACTGCTCTCTTTTACCAAACTGGCCGGTGTGCTAGGAGGCTTCGTGGGATGCTTTGAGCTCCCCAGCCTGGATCGTCAGCATCCCAGAACAGCCACAGTTTCAGGTGCAACAGGTTGGAAAATCAGGCCCCACATCAGGCACCCCAATCGCAGGTCACATCCAAACATGTTGGTTTGAAGCCACAATGTGTCCCAAAGTCACAGAGGCAGGGCTAGCACTCACAACGTCTACTGCTCAGTGCTCTGCTCTTAATGCTAAGGCATCTGTTATCTCTCAGCCACCCCTGCTGTTGCTCGCTCATCTCGTCCACCTCTTAAGACCTAGGCTGAAGCTATTATAATTTTCCCCAGCACATGCGGTCCCTGCTGGCTCTTCCCATTTTATTTATTTTATTTAATGGCTTTGGCTAATTTCCACTTTATTTTTGTATTTATTTTAATGCAATCGCTTCTAATGAGGCTAATGACATTTAGTCTCCATGGTGGCGCATTTTAATTTGGTCATTGAAATGTCAACGTGAGCCAGCAATTTAGTGTCTCCCGACCACAAAAGCTGCTGTAGACAATGAGCTGCTCTTCCCGTCATTCCATTTCCCTTGTTATCTCCCAGCTCGCAGGGCCAAGTGATGCCACTTGGCAACCCCCTTCCAGGCGATCAAGGACCGGGTTCGGCAGTAAAACACTGGGAGGATAAAAGATGAGGGCTGTCTCCAATGGAGCCCTCGGAATGAGTGAGCTTGACATAATTAATCAGATGTCAGAACCTCTCAGTAAAGTTAACTGTGATAGGCAGGGAAATCTGTCAAGTAGGTTATTCTTTTCCTCGTGACATTTTTATACTGTATCTGTCTCTGCCCATCCATCTACCTTTCCTCCTTTCCTTCCTCCCATCATTTACATTTATGTAGCACCTTTCAGACCAAGTGCAGGCCAGATTTTACTCACCCTGACCCACACGAGCCGTGCCAGGTTAACTACCTGAAGAAAAGCGAATGGGAGGGGACCCTGCTGGACACACAAGAATCTTTTTGGCACTGAAAATCACTGGCGTGGGCCATCATGGGAGCACGAATGTGGGACCTTTGACATTGGAAGTACAGGGCTCTGCCGCTTGAGTGGACGGGGCAATGCTGTTAGCTGGCAGCAGTAAAAGGTGCACATGGAGATACTATGGGCTGTTTGCTTTGTATTTTCTTCAGAGGAAAGTGACAGCCAGCCAGAGGGTTGGGCTCCTTGTGAAATGATACAGGTAGAAGTAGTAAGGCCCCGGATTCAAACCAAGCTTTCAGGGAGAATGAACGGCATCATGATTGGCCACCCTGGGTAGACAGTGACTTGCAAGCTGTTACAGCTTCTAGCGACTCTGAACCTAGGCCATTGCTTTTCACTCCTCTTAGAAAACCAGACTTGGATTCAGCTGTAGATTTGGTTTCAGTCCTGCTGATATGATCCCTATCCCTTTCCCTAGCCAGGAAGGAGAAGATTCAAACTTGCAGCATCTGAGCAAGCGAGGTTGCACATTACTGCAGGATATCCACATTACCTTGCTGTGGCTAAGGCGCAAGAAAGGCTGGACTTGCCCCCGCCTGGATTTGAACTTGTTGGACCAGGGAATGCAGCATTCCCAGCCTGCTGTTTAGAGTATTCCATGGGCTTCTGGACTGGAGTCACAGTACTGTGGATGCGTCTACACAAGACACTAAAAGCAGAGTAAACTAATTCTACTGTGCATTAGCACGTCACGGCAAAAGCCATGCAAATGCACAGCAGAATTAGTCTACTGAGCATTAGTGTCACTTAAAAGATGTGTGTCGGCGCTACTGCATAGTAGTACCACTTATCATGCATTAAGTCAATACCTGTTATTACAGGTACTAAACTTTAATGCTCCGTAATTAAGGTGCATTAATGCATGTGTAGACATGCCCTGTGTCTCTGAGTCTACTCCACTAGGACTGGATGGCACTGGAAGTGATGGGTGGAAGGCTCTAGTACCTCCAGCACTTTATAAATGGACAGTAAGGCAATAGCTGCAATAACTTGAGGTTGTACATCTGGTAGGACCATGGAAGAACTAAACCTCACGGCCTTACCTGAAGGCAGGTCAAATAACAATATCCACAGTTCAAAAAACGAGGCACTGAGAGATGGAGCAAATAGTCTGCCAGTCCTTCTCATTACCCACCTTTCTGTCTGTATGTTCATTCCTTTGGCACATCATCTCTTCTGTGAACATTGGAGGGTGTAGAGAGGTGGTAATACCTGCTTCTTGCTTTTTCCCCTCCTTTCTGGGGGTTAGGACATTTCAAGCCCCAAAAACCACATTTTAATTTAAAGAGAAGTGCAAGTGCCAGGGGGAGAGGGCTGAGAGGCTAGGCTGAGACTTAAGTCATAAAGTGTAATAAATAATACTGAGGTCTTACTGAGGCTGAGACTTAATTCATGAAGTGCAGAAGATAATACTGAGCTCTTCCTGTAGCATCCATAGAATTAAAGCATTTGACAGAGGAGATGGTTATCTTGATCCCCATTTTTCCACAGAAAAAAACTGAGATAGAGCAGAGGAGAATTGACTTGCCCAAAGGCATTCAGTAGGGCAGCAACAGAGCTAAGAGCATGGACCCAGGTAAGGCAGGGGCATAGGCAAGGTTCTGCTGCTTCGATAGAGCAAATGCTTTTTTTTTATGTGCAAGGAAAGAGAGAGATATTGACTGGAGAGCTCAGATAGTCAAGGCACTTGGGCTCTGCTCTCAGGTTGACAGTTGCTTTGCAGTGTACTTTTGGCCAAGTGACTTCTTCATGCTGTGCCCCATATCATTCCCCATGTTATAGAGGTATTAGTACATTCTCCCTTGGGGGCTCAATGAGTTTTGTATTGTCCATAAAGTGTTTTGAAAAGTCAGAGGAAAGGTCTCTGAATGGCTCGGGAATCAAGAATGTGTAAGGAGCCCGAGTGGACCCATGTTAGGACTCTCTGGATAAATGGTTGTCTCTGAATGCAAGGCAGGGGACCTTCCAAGCCTGAGTTCCTATTAGTTCTTCTCCAAGTCCTGACTCCACATGAATGGAGCCAGAGCCAGCTGGGCCCACACGTGTTAAAACATGGGCACCAATGCCATCTTGGTTAGGTTTTGGAGAATCTGGAAGACCCTGAGAGGTCTCAGTGAACCAGCCTGACAGTGCACATTAAAATAATGGACCACTTCCTGCTTTGAACCCCAGGGACTCTCTGTTGTGTCTTTCTCCCTCCATTGTGTCTTGGCTCGGAGCTCAGAGGCATCTTTCTGCCCTTGCCAATTCTTCCTCAGGTGATGCTACCAGGCTTGACATAGTAATGCCCACTGGTTGGACAAGTCCTAACCTGAGTCTAGGAAGTGATGTGGGTCCTGGCTTTAAGGCATTGGACAGTCTAGACTCCAGGTGAAGTGATCAGGAAAGTCTGTCCCTATGGTCACTGTCTCTAGATAGGTCTGGCACTAAGTTTCCTCAAGATTCAGGGCCAGTTTCTTTGACTTAAACCCAGAAGGGTGAATACAGCAGAAATCCTTAGGTCTGCTCTTCACTCAACCTGTAGGCTCAAAATGGAAATGTTCTTTCCAATTTAACTGAGAGAGCGCATTTGTCCTGGTAATGCCTGCTGTGCCTTTTCCTTGTAAGCTGTAGTATCCACTGGCGGCTCGGAGGCTGCTAGTCAATTCCTTTGCCAGCCTTTCTGTGTAGTAGGGATACTTTATCTTTATAAAGTAGCAATAAGTGGACAGTATAATATATTTCACTTTTAATAAGGTGTTGCCAGTTGCACACACTCCACAGAGCAATTAGTGTCAAAAGTAGCTAAGCAATGGAGGGGAGCCGTAATTCGACTGTTTACCGAGTCAGAGGATTTATGGGCAGTTGGTGCAGGGAGCTGCGGTTGCAGCTTGGCTGGAGACAGAGGAGGTGCTGTGCACTGGCTTTAAAGTCACAAGCCTCAGAGCCGCTGGGAGCCCTGAGGACACATAGCTGCTCTTGAGGGGAAGACGGGAACAGCTAGCTCCTTCATTTAGCAGTTCCTCGTGTTTCAGGTGAGGTGTCAGAAGGAGAGCCTTGGATGGTGGAGTTAATAAGGACAGATGAGCCGGCTCGGATATAATAGCCAGCAAGCTGAGCCTCTGCCCTGGAAATCAAAGCAAGTTTTACAGAGGTATGGAAAAGATGGGAGGCAAAGAGGCAGGATGCAGCATGAGGTTGCACTGTTTGTGCATCTAGGTGGAATAAGGGCAAGACCCTGGATGGTGTTGGTGTCTGGCTATTGCAGCGATGGGTGTGACATGATAACCTTGATAGATTTGGCATCAGCTGCCCCCTTATTCTCATAGAACGAGAGGACGTAGCTCAGTGCCTGCTTTATCCCTACTGTCCTTTCCCTGCTCTTGAGCAGTTCTGCCATATCCCCTCGCTTAAGTGCAGTGGAGGGTAGAGCAGGGTGAAGAGCGGGCTTGGGCCTTGCTGACCAGCTGGAAAATTAAACCCCCAGGGAGATGTACTGAAACATTCAGTAACTTAAAAAGTGTAAATAAATAAATAAACCAGCCAAGAAGCCACCCAGTGGTTTCAGGTTCAGTGAAATGTTCTAGTTCAAATTTCAGCTTTTTAAAAGTTATTTTTTAATCCCCTTTTCTTTTACAGTAACTTTGAAATAAACTTTTGAAATGAGGAGGTCATTTTTAATTAAACCAGAAAAACAGTTCAGGTTATTTTTTCCAACTTTTCTCCCTTTTGGGTTACTTTTGGGGTTTTTTGACATAGACAATTTGTCAAAAGTGAGATGAATTTGCAGACTATTCTGTTGTTGCTGAATCTGCACCTTTCCTCACCCCTGAGGTATCACAGGGAATTAACTGGGCCCATAATGAACTTCAGGTCTCCTGCGATGTTATGGCTGGCCCTACAGCAGTTGCTCTCCGATGCACAACTGGAAGCAGAGAGAGCAAAACCAGTAGACAACAGGCCAAGCTTTTAGAAGGGTGGAAGGTTTTTCAGATTGTAAAGGCATTGCTGTGTATTATAATAGGTGCAGCCCCTCAGCTGGGCTTCAGGGCTGGTGGGAACTAAACCCTGCACCAGGATTCAGATTCCCCAGGTGGAAACTGGCTCCTCCTGTGCAGACTCTGTCTGCCTGGTCAGGTTTGATGCGCCCGTTGGATTTGGTCACTTTGGGAATGCATGCAAAGGTTCGTGTTTGCGACCTCTCAGTTATCGAGCACAAATGCCAGTGGACTGGGGAAAGGTTTTGTGTTCCCAGCCTCCAAGTGTTATCAGATGCACAGGTGCCCATGCATTCAGATGCATGCACCCCCCTCTCCCCTCTTCCTAGTCTCCATAGCCCTCAGGCAGGGGCAGCAGCAAGATCTATGCTCGCGAGCTCCAAAACCAGTAGGGTCCATGAGTCCGTGCTTGTGACTTCCAGAGGCAAAGCCTTAGCCAATGACCATGGAGCGAATATGGGCAATACGTTGGTGACAGGAGGGAGGTTTCTTTTAAGCCTCCTTCCTCCCTTTTCCACCCCCTGTTTCTCAGTTCAATAAAGTTCCAGTGTCTCGGTTTGTTCGCCAAATTGGAAGCCTTCCATTTTCACACCTTTGTAATTGGTGCTATCTGTTGAGAGAAACTCTGCAACTCCAGCCTGGCGAGGTCAGGAGGAGCTGAATTGAATTAAAAGAAGTAGAAATTGGTTGGCGGCAGGCAGAGGGCTGCCGAGAGAGCTGTGCAATTTCTCTCCTCCAGGCTCCTGATGAGCAGAGGTGCCGGTGGCTTCCCAATGCAACCTGCAGGAGTCTGACATTGGCCCACCCACCCCTTCATCCTCACACCAAGGTAGGCCCCTTTCAATTGGAAACAAGGAAATGAAGCCCAGCGCCTCGTCCTTTTATCTGGTCAGCAGGACAGTGTTCAGCTCCTCCAGGTCCTTGGCTGGGACAGTATTGGCTGTTGCTGAATGACCTTGCCATAAGTAAGTACAGAAGAAAACAATGTTTTTAATAAAGCTGGAGCTGTGATACAAGCAGATG
The DNA here is from genome assembly GCF_000455745.1 of Alligator sinensis. Classification (NCBI taxonomy): domain Eukaryota; kingdom Metazoa; phylum Chordata; order Crocodylia; family Alligatoridae; genus Alligator; species Alligator sinensis. The sequence continues at coordinate 77,750 of NW_005842611.1, forward strand.
GGAATGCAATTTGGAGCAATGGGCCTATTATCCCTGCTGTCACACACATCCTTGCAAAAGAATCCGTAGCCTGTTGACCCAAATTCAGAGCAAGCGTGAAGGCCTCTGAAGTTAAATTTTGTGGCTCCAATTCTGTTGTGCGCAAAAAATCTGGAATTGTTTCTTTGGTTTTATAGTTCCTGATTCTTCACTAGTTTAAAATGAGAGATCTCCAACTGCTGGACTAGCTTTGTTCCTGAGCGTCCAAGAGATCGGACTCAGGCCTGCTATGCTTGTTTATATTGAAGAAAATGAGAAGACATTTCGGACCAGTTCAGTGCGTCCATCCAAACTTTTCCACCAATTCCTTTCCAACTTAAAGAGGACTGGATGGGTGGCTTCCCATTCCATCATCTGTCCCAGCGCAGGGTAAAGCCTTGATACAAAGGTTGTCTCAAATGTAACGTTTTTCTGTGTAACAGTGGAGTGAGGCCGCAGGCGACCAGGTGCAGAAGCTGTTGATGGTAGGGAGCTGATCAGGGATATTCTGATGAAACTCTTGTTTGGAAGAGGCTAACGTGTTGAAATTGAAGCTTTTTGCAGAAATGTCAGATGAAATTTTCAGTTTCCTCCGCTGCTTTGCTCCAGGGTGCAATTTCTGGTCAAGAATAAGCTGGTAGTCTGATGTCACAGAACCTCCCCGCCCCTGGGGAGACTCAGGTTCAAGACCCTGCTCTGCTGTTTTCCCACAATCTACATGAACTCCTTACCCCCAAGGCCTTTCCGGAGGGGAGGGGTCCATCTCTGTGGCTGCTCCATCTTTGGCCATAACTTCCATGATACATAGGTAATTATTGGCACAGGGACTTGGACTGCAGTCTCCTACATTCCCATTGAATGTTCCCACCCTTGGGCAGCAGAATCAGTCTCTCTCTCTGGCCCAATGAATATTTAATGTTTTCATGCACAGCCGACCAGCTGGAAGTAGGGGATTGAAGGAATGGGATTTTTTTTTTTTTTTTTAAATCTCAGAGTGTTTCAGGGCAGGAAAGGCAGCTCCAAACCACAGAGCTAGAGTGAACAAGGGCCAAGTTTTCTCCCTCCAGCACAGCTGGCACCGTGAGTGTGTGATTTGTTAGCACTGGCAGCAGGGCAAGAGGCCAAGGTGACTTTGAGGACGCTGAGTTTAGGTGCCCTGGCTGCAAGTGGCCAGCAGTCTCAATAGAGAGAGCAGTGGGAAATCCATTGTGTGCGCGGCTTTGGTTCCTCTAAATCCAGCCAGCTGCCAGGGTCAGAGGAGTGACCTGACCTACCCCATCCCCCTGCAAGCTGTGCCCACTCGGGACCTGGGCCTGGCACCTTCCCCCAGTCTTCAGAGCAGCCCCTGCTCCATGGCATTCAACACTAACGAGCGTGGCGGAGCGGCTGCAGCCTGCGGAGCGCTCTGCCCTCCCGCGTGGTTCTGAGATGCTGCAGCAGCCCCGGGTCCCCACACAGCCTCTCTCGTAATTTATACAAGAGCAAGCTGATGTTCCCTTTTAAATTGACAAAGGCAGAGAATGGAGTCTGGGAAGCCCTCTGACCCCAGAGCCCTGGTCCATGAAAATTACAGGCACTGTACAGTGCGCTTCCTCTTGATGTACTTGCAGTGGGGAGATGCTGGTTAATTTGCCAGGACTCAGAGGTGACCCGGGTTTAATAAAGAGGATTAATGGATTTGAGCTAAAGGTCTCGGCTGTTTCGAGCTGATAGCCTTCTCCTTCCAAGACAGAATAGCAGACACCAGCTCAGCTTCTATGAGGGAATGGCTCAGGCTGCGTGCTTAAAGGGGCACAGTCTTTTTTAACAAAATAATCTCTGGCTGGTTAATTGGTTAAGTGGAGTGTGCGTGCACTGTACCTACTCCCCCAGCTGTGTGCCGTGTGGGTACACGCACAGGAGCACACACCTCTGCATTCCCCTACCCACACTTTGGTATATGTTGGCTGCCCCTGGGATTAAATGACTGACTTCCAGGGCTAAAATAGTGCACTGCTACAGGTACAGCTGAAACCCCAAGGCTACCCAGGTGGGGCTCTAACTCTAGTTCTCTGCAGACTGGGTGCAGAGAAGGGCCTATCACATACACTGACCAGTGGTGACACATGCATGTGCGCATATTTTTCCCCAAACAAGTGTGCTGACATCCATGTTCCCCAAACGAGTGTGCACATGCACAGTTCTGCACATGTTCTGCACTCCCACTTGCCTGTCTGAACACACACACATCCCGTCTCCTTGCACACACATGCAAGGGCTAAGGCAGACCTAAGAGCAAATGCTTAGGGATACTACAATGGGATTGAGCCCCAAATGCCAACCTAAAAATCCAATCCAGATCTCACATCCCAAAATCACTGAAAGGGTTTGAATTTGCAATTTTGTCTCTACTCCTTACCAAGATGGGGATGATTGTGAAATTCAGCAATAGGTCTGAGTCTGTACCCCATTTCTCAAAGGACAAGTGCAAAATTAGGTGGGGTTAGACATGGAATTTAGATCTAGTTCTGAGTTTGAATCCAGAATTTTCTCTTCCTCCCCACGCTTGCAATTTGGGGTGTTTTAATCTGAAGCTATGAGTCAGGCCCATCTTTCAGGAAAAATCCCTGTATATTTAGAAAGGAGAAATGCAGGGAGACACCTTCCTCCCCCTGGCTGTAATACCGACTTCATCATGACACATTTACATCTCTCACTGCAAGACAAGTGATAAGTGTTACTGTTTATATCTCTATTGCTATGGCAGGGGGACTTATCCTTAATTTGCAGGTGAAGAAACTAAGTTGCAGAGCTGCTAAACAGCACAGAGCCATAAAGGAGCTCATTAACTGGGCTAGCTGGAGATAGAAATCAAGGGTCCTGTGTCCTGGTCCCCCTGCCAAATTGCATGCTCTCCTTAATACATATGCACACACACATATATGATTTATCTTCTACACTGCTCTTCCCCTCCAGTACCCAGGGAGAACTAAGTATTCAGTGATCCTTTGAATCTGGCAGCACAGTTTTCTGCAGATATGGTCATCAGTGCCTAGCACCCTGAGGCTCCAGCGTAGCCAGGTTCTCCACACAGTGACACACCACAGATGGAGAAATTCCTCTGTGAGAAGAGAACATATTCCAGGACCTGGGACCCTGGGGAGGGTTGGGCATAGATACTAGTTGGAATCAATGGAAGGAAAGGCCATTTGCGGAGGGGAGGTGGGGAATGAAGGTGTTTTCCAGCTTGGAGGGTCGTTGGTGGTGACAGCTTAGCAGTCTGTGTCTAGAGCTCGCCATGGAGAGGCTAGTGTGCATTGGCTGGGTAGCTGGGGAGGGAGTTTTTTGTGGTAGGGAAAAGAGAGGGGTGGATATGGTAGCTGGAGAGGGTGTTGGGAGAATGACTGCAGGGCACATAGGTTCGAGGAAGGGATGGCGGGAGTGGTGCCTGTTTGGCGGACAGCTAAGCAGATAAGTGCCATGCTCACAGGCACGTTCTAATTCTCCGGTGCTCTAAGGGTTAATGAGAGGCATGTGAGAGCCATCCCATGGGTCTGTTCAGACTTGTAACACAAGTGATAACCTGTCACTGAGGTGATGGGGAAAACGCAGAGCTGCTGCTTTGGCTGTTTTCTCCCCAGGTTCTCTCTTAATGTCCCTACCACTTAGTGAGCTGCGTATTCTCTGTAGCATCCCAGCCCCTGGTCCCGCAGTCCCTGGCGATATTCCCGTAATAAGTGAGCAGAGTACTTTGGACAGGAGTGCAGAGGGGCCACACCACTTTCCCTGCCAGGAAAACGTGCGCACAATCGATGCAATCAGCTTACCCTTCAAGTTCTTTTTTGGCTGGGTGGAGGAGATGCTTTGACTTGAAACCCATTTATTGAGTGAAGATGGCGCAATGAAATTGCAAGCTAAAGCTTTTACCAGCCCCTGGCTGCTGCCTTTCCTTTCTCTTACCCAGCAGCCTGTCTGATGTTGTCAGACATGACTCTCTTAAAACCCTGTTTCTTTACCCTCAACAATTCCTCCAACCTCAACTAACCACGCAGGGAGATACTCTAATGTTAGACCTCAAGGTCTGAGCACCCCTCAAACCTAGACACAGCCTGCATGGGAGTTTTGCAGCTGTGGCCCATCTCTGATCTGTTGACTCCTCCGGGCCAGATTCTGACTTCCTTTACATCACTGCAAATCAGGAATACCTTCAGTGCAGACAAATGAGGTGTATCAGTCTAAATGAGGTCACAGTCATACCCAATGGTGCTTTTATCCCAATGAAGCCCAAAGCTCTTTAGGACAGGAAGTAAAATATATTAAATGCATTCTGAAGGAATTAAGTACAGGATCCTGAATATGCGATTCAGCAAATACACTTAATTCAGATGGTCAGAACACTTAAATAATGGATTATAATGTGCTCTTAGATCACAATTAAAATGGAAACAATGGAGGGCATTTTAGGGTAAGGGAGAAGATTATTCAGAGCTGAGCAAAATTCATAATTTTTGTTTCAAAAAGTGTCCTGTGAAAGCTATGGAGGTTCTGATCTCACTTTTCCCCCCCACCGGATTTTTTTTCCCCCTTAGGAAAATATGAACTGTTTAGTGATTTGTGATTAGGAGAAACCTTTTTCTTTTTGTCTAAAGAAAAGTGACATGCGGGCTTGAAAAGTGGCTGTTTTTTTAGTTTGGAAAATGTGTGACCCCTATCCAGTAAATGTTTTCCCTCCATGAATGGTCCTGTTTTCCAGTTTAAAGAAAGAGAAAAAAACAATCCCATCACATTCTGCATGGTTTATCTCTTGCCACATGTTTAATAACAATTCAGTCTGGAGCTTGGCTGTGCTTTCCTGCTCTCATAAATAATCCTTAATGCCCAGGAGTTGTCAGGTCTTTTGGTTTATATCACATCTGCAAGACGGTATTTCTAGCAGCACCATGACTCCCAGCATCGCTTCCTGAGGCACCAGGGCAGTCTCCCAGCCAAACTGTCTCTAAGTCTGCCTCTGCTTTGCTTTTGGGACATGCTGACAGATCAGTTAAGAGTCCTGTGCTCCTCTGGCTCTTCCAGAGCCCTTTATCCCTGCAGGAATGATGCAGAATTACCATTGAGGGCCATAGGAATCACTTGGCCATCCACCACTGTGAATTTGGTTAAAACATGACCCTCATTCTGCTCAGCTCACCAGCTGCGGTTGACCTGTGGGTCTCACCCAACTTGGAGGGAGACAATGCTTTCCAGGCCATATCCTGCCTTGCAGTTATGGCCCTTTTGACACTGCAGTGGCTGCTCAGGTGTATAAGAGGCAGATATGAGCCCACCATCTTCACCTTGTGTGTCCTCAGCTGTTCCTTCTTGCTTCTGAACTCACAGCAGTTAAGATCAGGTAGTATTATATCGTGGTAGCACCTGGTGGCTTCATTGACAGCAGGATTCCCTTATGTGAGGCACTGTACAGACCACCCCCCTGCCCCAAACCTTTATTACTGCTACCCTTAGGTACCTCAACAGGAAGCTAAGCCTTTTCCAGGAAGATCCTGCCAATGAGTCACACTGCAACAGGGGTGTTATAGTCAGATGTGTGAATGCATTTGCTATGCATTGTCTTCAGTCTGCTGCTGTCTGTAATTTATAGCCTATATTGTCATGTATTATTTAACTTGCTGAGGCATTAGAACTACATTTGGTGCTGAGATTTGTTAGATGTGGTGGTATCTGTAACTAGCACTGAGCTGGCTTTTGCTGCAAGTAGCACACAGAGCGGGGAGGCTGGAGTGATCAGAGCCATGGTCCACTTTGATTTCTAACAGCTCTCTGATGCTAAGGATACTCCCTCATTTTGCAGCTGCGTTCCTGCGCAGGCAGGGCTGAGCTTGGGGTGTGCTGGGGAAGTCCTCTGCAGCCCTGGAGCATACAGTTTAATTACATCTGTTCATTAACCAGTATAGCTACAAGTGGTATCAGCAGCTGTAAAATTACCTGGGCCTTCCTAAAATCCAGCTGCAATTTTCTTCTCCCTCCAGCTTTGTTCTGTGGTTTATTACAAGTGTCTAGGAATAGCTGTATAACATGGCACTTTCATTTCCATTACTCTTAAGGCACATTTTAAAGATGGGGAAGTCTCATTACATTACCATAAAATAAATGGTTTTCTGGGACTGGCTAAAACAGACCCCTTTCTAACAGATGAGGAAACTGAGGCACAGAGAGAGGAGGTGACATTTCCGAGGTCCCATGGCCAAGCATGAGCAAAGGCAGGAATGGAACCTGCCTTTTTGCTTCACTCCTCTCCTGTGCTTCTTTCTTTGCTAAAACATAGCTGATGATGTTGATTTAATGCACTTCTGCTATTACAAACATGGGCAATTTTCTTATTCAGAGGCAGGATGGTGTGCGGGACAATCTTCCTTTTATTTAGATGCTTTTTGAAGAAAAAAAAAAAAGCTAGTTCCTATTCAGAAGAGATAAAAAGTGGATTGGATAGTTGTGTAATATTTAGCATTTATTTTGCATGCTGTCAGTTATACAAGGAGAATATAAGAGAGGGAGGAAATTTATATCTACCACCTGCCGGACAGGTGGCTGAAGTCACGCTCCGTGTGGGATGAAGGGCTAAGTCTAATGTTGAGCAGTAGGCCCCTCTTATTCACCTTTCCTCCAGTGCCCACAAGAAGAGTTGATCAAAACTCTGACTTGCAGTTCTACAGGACATCCCACTGTTTTAATGAAGTTTTTATTCTTTTTGGGTAAGAAAACTAGGAATTCCAACATATCCTGCAACAGGGACATTCTAAAAACCTTTCCTTTTGGAGACATTGAGATGGTTCTCTTCAATTATCTGCCTCCCAGTGACAGAAAGCCCCCAGCTGCTTCGCTTCCTGAGAAAGCCTGATCCTGTCTCCAGGCACCTCTCAGGGACTCAGGGCAGCTTGGGGAGATTTCTGGTATCGAGCAGCTTGTGGGTACCCAGGCATCAGCATGAGCATGAGGAGATTAGATGCCCTAAAGGCTCTATCTTGGGACTAAGGACCTCTAGAGGTTTCAGATTTCCTATCAAAAGTCTGGAGGCTCTGGACCCTTAAGAACCAGGTTGCTTCACATGATGGCCTTAAACAACACCAGCCCTGACTGGACCTGGAGAGTGTGGTCAGGAAAGTTTATTTAAGAGCCCCTTCTTCTTGGAGGGTGGAAGGAGCCATTGGTGTGGACCATGTGAGTAACTAACTCTGGAAACTCACTGACTCCATGAGCTGTTTGCCTTCAGAGGAAAACCCAATCAACTTCTGGATGACACTTGTGGGTAACTTAACAGAAACCTACCTAGATATATAGTTTACTGTGATATAGATTCATAGATTCATAGATGTTAGTCACATGTTAGTCATAATTAGTCACATAGCCACACTGTTTGCTCTATGGTTGTTGTTTGATTTTTCTCTAACCTGTACCCATCCCCAAGTCTTCCTTCTTTAGCCAATAAAATTCTCCACTGTTCATAGCATGGTGGACTGGCTGGGAGAGGGACTGGGTTATGCCTTGGTGCCCCCTTGGTCCAGCTGACTAAGGGAGGCTATTTTTTGGTGCCTCAGGCTAAAGGAAGCACCCCAAGTTTTCACAGAGGGTTAAGCACCCTCTAGGTCTATAAGGCCTGTGTACTGCAGGGGGCACAGGGCTGAAAACAGGCCAGATCCCCTGGGTGGTGGCAGCGGTACCCCCAGGCTTGCAGGTGTGCTCTGGGAAGGGGGCCGGTCAGATGTGAGGTGCCCCAGGGAGGCACTCGGAGCCTGGTAGGTGGTCGGGCACAGCGAGGTGGGTGGCTCGGCGCAGAAGCACCCCCTGCTGGCTCACCACAGAAACCTTGCTTCATCTTTGCAGAATTTGTCAAAACTAAACCATTTCCATTGAATGTTTTGGTTTCAATGAACTAATATATTCTGAGGAAAACCCTTTGGTTGGAAAATTCCTGACCATCTCATGCCCCTTGTTTATTGCTCCACTGCCTCAGTGTTGTAGGATTGTCCTGTCACACCCTCTGTCTCATCCTCACCCCCCCAGCCCCATAAGTAGATTTACCCCCTTTGCCAGTAAAAGCAACCAAAAATTAAATCTATAATTATCATTACTAATTCCACTTAATTAGTCACAAGCCAGCAGCCAAATTGGCTTTCTCATAATTATCAGATAAGCAGTAAGCACATCTCATAGATTATAATTAACACTGTTTAATTAAAATCTAATATACATACACCCTTTCCTCAAAATATGCCTAATTGGGTTCACAAATAGAGGCGGTTTAAAGCCCTTTTCTGTCATCCTCTGAAAGGTTCTTTAGGTTCCCCACTTTTAGTGCAGTCTACTGTGATGAACGAGGAGTTGCATGTTAACATCTGGCTAAGCTGCTAGTCTGCAGCCTGTGAATCACTCTCGCGAGCTTCTGTATCTGAAGAAGAGATGCCATCTTTCAGCCTCAGTCAGTGTTCCCTTATTGCTCTGCCATGCCAACCTCTGCATCAGTTGTGCCCCCTGGTCTCAAGAAAAGGTAAAATGCTTAAAGAAGAGCAGAAAGGGCAGGATTCAGGCCAGGGCTGAGAGCACTCGTATCCAGGGTTGGGTTCCAGTTTGATTTAAATGTCCTTGAAGTTGAGTCATGTTTCCCAGGTTGTGCAGCACATCACTCCTGATGACCTGCAAGCTGCCCTGATGCAGCTGGGAAGGCATGGATGGAGGCAGGCCTTCATCAGTCTGTGAGGCTTGTGCTCCTCAGGCTTGGTGGCATGTTCGGGCTTCCAGATGGCGTGTTACCTAGCTGATGGGTTTGCATCTCTAACTCCATGTAAGGGTTCTTGTTGCTGGCAGACAGCAGAAGGGCATCCCATTAGAAAAGGGCAAAACATGCTTTTCCTTTGAGTGATTCCTTTGAGACTGGGAAAAGTCATTCTACCGTCAGTCTTTCTTTGCCTCGCCCCTTGAATCCCCTCTAGGTGGCAAACTCACCAAGTGTCCCCGTTTGTCACTATCATGTGTCAAAATGGCAGACATGACAAAGCCTGCCCCTTGGTGAGAACTGCTGAGACACGTGGGAACCAGTCGACTTTGGCAGACAAGCTCTCTGAAAAGCAGATGTTGATGCCCTGCTGCCATGATACAGGCATCCAGCAGGA
>NW_005842611.1:86941-96321 GCF_000455745.1 Alligator sinensis
CCTCTTCCTGCCTGTGTAAAGAATGGGATATGGTAAATTTTCTCCCCCCAGACAGGAAGGTGGAAGGGCACATCAGCACTGCTCAGACCAGGCCAGTCTGAGCCGTATGTTGCAAAGTCAGCCCTGATCCTGTTGGATGCCAAGCCCTTGCAGCTCCCTGGGGAAGCAGTGATGGTTGCTGGGCTCCAGGATCTTTCAAGACATGTCTCTGTGGTTGCTCTGAATCTGGAGTGCTGTGTAGTTAAAGATCTTCTGTGGGCCCCATTACCACAGCCTCTAAGCACCTCATATTATGTTCCTAATGTGTTTAATCCTCCTAACGCCCTAGGGAGGTAGAGTACTACCAGTGTCTCTGATCCACAGGCCAAGCTCTGAGGTGTGGAGAGGTTGAGGGAATTCCCCAGTCACATGAGGAAGCCATGGATGGAGCAGAGACTTGAGCCCAGGCCTTCCAGGTCTGAGGTGAGAGCCCCAGCTACTGGCATGGAGTGCTGCTGGAAGGTCCTTGAAGCTCTCATCCCCGCAGGTGGGCATTGCAATCCCACTGGAGTTGTAGGGACTGTCAGGGCTTTGGGCTGGGAGATCATCTTGTGGGTATCCTCAGAGGTGCTTTGTTTGCTGGCTTTGGTTGGGAGCCTGCTGATTTGAAATAGGTGCCGTGTTGTGCCTAAACCCTAGTGGTTTTGCTACAGCACTGTGAAATCTGCGCCCCCCTCCCCCCCCCCACCCCCAAGTTTACTCCAGACTCTGCTTGGACTTGTTCAAAATGTTTGGAGATCTTGGAGACCTGTGGATGAGCACTGTTTTTGCAGTTCCTGGTTTTCACTGCATCTGTTTGTAGTTCTAATATGAATTGGGCTGGACCTGATCCAGAACTCCAACCTTGTGCAGCTCGGCACTGAAGCACAGATTCCTGGAGAACTGAAGTGTATGCGTACTGTTGTGCATGTGCTTTGCTGAATGAACGGGGGGCGGCGGGTGCATGCACAGATGTTGCCTTTTTCACCATTTGAAGCACTTTATTGCTATGACTTAACAGAAGTGCATGCCTTTACAGCACTTTAAGAACTGGCACAGCTCCTTAAGTTACCCCTTGTTAAATGGGGTATTAAATTTGAAGCTCTGTATTTTACAGCACTTTAACAACCTACAGCACTTTTCATAATTTCTGCACGCTGATCAAATTTCTGACCAGTGGAGAAGCCCCAGGAAACAGTGGCGCACCCCCTGCTTCCTAGCTCGGAAAGTGCAGGGAGGCTCAGACCCCAACCACCCTGCCCAAACACTGCCCTTCTGTCATGTTTCAGAGTGTTGTAGCTTTATAGTGCTATAAAAAGTGCTCTAAGTTACAGCACTGTAAAATGTGCACAGAGCACTTCTGTACACACCTCATATGCTTTTATACTTCCCATTGCACAGGTACCCATCCCTCCCTGCCTCCCAGCCTCCATCTCTCATTTTCTCTTCCACTTTCTTTTCTTTAATACACCTTGGCTAGAGAAGTGTCTTCCTGACGGATGAACTCCTACAAGATACTGCTCTGACTTTACTATTTTTTATTATTATTGTTATTGCTCCAGCTGTGACCTCTACATAATCCCCCATCTACACCAGGCTCCGCAATAATAGAGCAGCTTGAATAAATTATCTTTTCAAAGGCGAAGGCTGGATTTTGGCGCTGAGCTCTGGAAATTGATGTCTCTCTTATTTCCTTAACCAAACAGAGACAGAGAGGTCTGCTGTGTTGTCAGCGCCGCTGCTCGCCTACCCACCTTGCGCTGCCTGCTCCCTGAGGAGTTGCTCTGGCCCCAGTGAAAAGCCCCAGTTCCTATCTCTTCCCTTTCCCTGCTGTGGAGACGAGATAGTGCTGTCTCCAACTGGTGATTAGTGACATTAGCGGCCTCCTGACAGTTCAGGCTGCCGCAGATGTGGATGCGTGCACCATTTAGCATGGGGAAAAGGAGAGGGAGATACGCAGAGGAGTGAGGGTGGAGGGGAGAGAGAGGCAGATAAGGGAGAGATAAAATAGTGTTTCTGCTACTGCCATAACATCCAAAACAAAGCATGCAGAATGGTTCGGGCAGTGAATTCTATCAGTCTTTGGGGGCATCTCCATTCTTACTCTTTGCCTCTCTCCCTATCCACTTATCTCGCCCTTTCATTATTCCTGCACTATAAATACAGAGAAATTCACTAGGGGCTGGAGCCCCAAGTGGTAGAAATCAGTGCATCTCCATTGACTGAACCACAGATTGTTTCACGCCGGTCCTGTGTTTTCTTCTGCTGTGTCTCTTCCAGTCATGAGCCTTTTTGTGAATGCAAAACTCTCTGGAGGATCTCTCTTCATTGCCAACTGGCCTTTCTTCCCCCTCTGCTTCTAGATGGCTCTGCCCACCTCTACTTCCTTGTGCCTCCCATGCCATGCCATGAGATGTGGCCACTCTCCATCTGCCGTGGTGCTGAAGAGTTAGAGTTGCTATTGCCCAGCTTGTCCTGCAGACTGACATGGTGTAAAATGCACCTCTGCTGCGTGTGGCTTTCAGGAGAGAATCACCAGGAAAGACACAAGTCACCTGGAGGGTTTCTTCTTGGAAAGTCAAGGAGGTGCCACAGAAGCACGCAGGGAAGGGTAGGGCATGTAGCTGCACCGAACGATACCTGCTGCAATGTGTCTGGTTCATGTGGCTTTGAGCACCGGGTGCAGTGCAGTGGTCCTTACTTTGCAGTGTGCAAGTGATGACAGCTGAGGGGAAGGTGACCCATTGCAGTCCCGGCCAAAGAAGGAGCTGTATTTTTCCTTCCCTAAAATTGGGTTCAACTGATTGCCTAGGAGAGGGAGGGCGATTGTGTGGCCTCCAGGTCTGTGGCTGTAAAGGGGAGGTAGTTGCCTAACATAACTAATGCAACGTTACAAGGTATTTGGAAGAGAACCTGGAGTTGGTAGCTTTGGGCAGATGGCTGCTTAATGAGGATGGTCTTCAGCTCAGCTTTCCTCAGGTTTGGTCCAGTGGCCTGTTGGTTGGTCCAGTGGCCTGTCAAAGGAATAAGCGGTTCTGAAAGGTTAAATGGGCTTGCATGTGATTCATCCCTCTGCCATCTCTGAACTGACCTGGTGAGTCATTGCCTCGGAGGGCTCTGGGTGGGTCTCCAAACACTGCCGACTGTCTGTCGCTGAATGCCTAAAGAGATGATTCAGTGAGTAAGGCCGTGATTGTGCCTTGTCCTGTCCTGGGGCCCCTCTGACACGCTGCATCTGGCGTCTGACCTTGTAGAGATAATTGCACCTTCTTTCAGGTAGCTGGGCTCAGGGGCCGGGCTTCAGTTTATACAGAGCTTTCACATCTTTGGCTGCCTGAGAAGAGTAGAAAATCCTGATACGGCTGTTTATTAATGAGATATTTTGCCTGCCAGCTTTTGCAGTGCTAATACCTGGCCAGCGAGTTTATCCAGTGCGGAAGATTAGCAAAATGTGACTTCCATCAGAAAGATGCTGAGCTTAGCTCTTCCCAGCTTTGGTAAAAAGAGCTTCTTTACACAGTCTTGGTGAATCAATGCCAATACCCCAGTGTGCATGCTGGGAGCCACTATTGGTGTGTTTGGTTGTGAGATTTATAAGCAAAATTTAATGCAGCACTTGGCCCTTTGGGATATTGTTCCCATTATTGTCCTACCACCATACACTATTTATTGGGCTACAAAAAGCATCCTCCAGATCCCTTCTTCTTACCTAGGGTCTTTCCCCAAGCCCAATGACACAGATGTGCCTACCTGTTGCCCATGCATACAAAAAACGGTGAAACAGCAAAGCACGTCTCACTCCTTACAGTAGAGTGAGCTGTGGTTGCAAAGTGGTCCAAGATCTGGCTAGTTGTTTTCAGTTCATGGCATTGTGGGTGTTTGTTACAAGAGGGCATAACATTGTAGGATGTGAGCTATCCTCTAAAGACCTTAAATACAACAGCAGCAGAAAGGAAAGGCTTGGCACGTGTTCTGGTGTCGGGGGAGGATTTGGGGATTAGGGATGTGTAATTGTATGTAGTGCATGACAAAACAAAATAAGTGGCAAAAAGAACTCAGCTGTATTAAGAATTCAAAGCGAGCATTGTGCTTTTCTGCATTAAGAAAGCAAAATGTGGAAATCGACTCGAGACGAAAGACTACAGTCAGCCCTTCTCCTCTCTGAAGTCTTTGCTCTGTGCATGTCCCAGCATCCCATGATCTAAAAGTCCCAAGGGACTTCTCTTTCCTGTTGAGTGCTAGGGGCAGAGAAGAAGAATGTGTACGAGCAGCTTCAGTCACAGAATGTATATGAGCTACTTCAAGGAACAGCCCCTGCTGCTTTTGTGCAGATCCTGTGGGTGCCGTTCTGGTCTCTCTCACATTGGCACAACTCAGTTTCCTTCCGAGGAACTGCTGCAGATTTATGCTTATATAACAGAGATGTGAATCCCTCCCCCCACTCAGACTTTCAGTGAAGCTCTGCCCGTTTACGTCAGCAGAGAACCTGCCCCTATAACTCTGACTCAAAATGCAGATTATGTTTTCTGGACAGCAGTCCCCTGATTTTTATTTATTTATTTTTTCCTCGGAGCTTTGTCTCTCCTTCAGGCCCCTTTTAATGAGTGTGGCCAACACAGAGTACAGGAAGCAAGATGGGTCCATGCAACAATGACACGAAATAGTCCAACTCGACTCGCTTTAAGTAGGACATGCAGTGATTCAGCCATTTCTGGACATCTGTTATGTTCTGCTACCAGATTCTGACTTCAGCAGCCCAGTGTTCGGCACTCCAGTTTGGCAAGTTTGGCTTTAAATACCCCTGTGGCTTGTCAGCTTGCCTTCCCTGTGAGTTTGGTGCAGAAGAAGACAGCCGAGGAGATGGGAAGTGATCACCGGTGCCTTGAGTCTCTGCTTATTGCGCCAACGGCTAAGCTCCCTCCCTGTTCATCCGATCTTGGCTGCCTTGCAGCGCGTGTTGTATCTTAGCACCAGTTGCATATGTGCTTATGTTAGGCTTCACAAGGCAGCTGCATGCTTTTCCATTGGGATTCTCGTCATCATGAGATCTTCCCAGATTAAGTAAATAATTTTGCATTAGCTTAATTAAGTCTAATAGACTCATTAGTTCAGTCTTTGCGCTCCTTCCCAAGGGAGGGATGGCCAAGAACCGTGAAGAGTTGCTGCAGAGAAATCCTGTGGAATCTCAAAGTCAGACAATGGGAGCTGTGTGCCCGGGTGATGGTGGGTCCTTAGCTCTGGGAATGTCAACAGTCAAAAGCTAAAATTTCTTACTGCAGGTTTGGTTATGAAGTCAAACCATCAGCTCTTTGCCTCCCTGTTGGGAAGCCCATTTATAAATAGATAGCTTTCCCCTGCATTAGATGACATCTAGTTTCAAACTGACCCATCTGGTTATCAAGGCATAGCTGGATTTCTGAATTAGCAATTTTCTCTGCCTGAGTCTGTGTCAAAAATATGCCCTCAGCCCCCACACTCTGTAATGAGTCTTTGCCAAATCCAAATGTGTTAGAATAGAAGGCAGAGAATGGCCTAATCCATCTTCCTGAATTTCCTGAGGCATGTGAACTCTAAACCCTATTGTCTCTACAGTAGTCCAGCCATCGCCTTGCATCTGGTTCTGTACTCCCACTGGTCCCTCCTCTTGGGGGGGTATCTCAGAGGGTTTGGAATAGGTAAACACCTGAGTTATCTAGGCCACTTGGGGCTACAGAATAGGTTTGGTGGCCTCATGAGAACAGGATTTGTTTTAGTTTTCTGACACCTCCTGTTTCTAGCTGGGTGAGAAACACAAGAGCAGCCGTGCTGTGGTGTTTCGTTGCGTCTGCTGCTCAGTCCCAGTGGAGCCAAGAAGCAAAGAGGATGCCACTGTACGTAGTGATGTAGAGTGAAAAGTTTTGGGAGGGGGAGGATGGATGTTTCTGACCCTTCTCAGACGTTGATTTGGGTATCAAAATTTAGCCATGACTGATTTCGGTGGGGAGTGATGGCCTTACTCAAGGGAGCCTGCCCATTTCAAGTGGCACTGGGGTAAACCCTGAGCTGTTCGTTCAGACATAACTTCCATCGAGACAAGGAGATCTTTGACTGACTAAAAGACTTGGGGATCTGACATCTCTTTTTGGTTAACTCCTTGAAAGCCCAGCTTGCAGTCTTCCTGTATGCAAGTCTCTCACCAGTGCGGGATGACGCGGGGGAGTAAAAGTCCGTGGCACCAGCATCCAGAATCCTGCATCACTTGGGAGCTCCCAAATGGGAAGAGATGGAGGGACTGATGTTGTAGAGATATTTGGCTGTGTGATAGATGTGGAAACAATCGATTGCTCTGAGCAGAGGGGGAGGGGAAGTGGCTGAAAGGTGCGGACAAATCTTAAGAGGAGCAAAAATGCAGGAGGATGTGTAAAAGCCCATGCATTTGCAAATGGCAGGGAGGAAAGGCAGTTGTTGGCAGGGGAGGAGGAGTTGCATTTTTATGTTACCTGTCTTGTTGGTGGTGCGGGATATTAAATTATACTGTTGTGCTGAGGGCAGTTTTATGTTGCTTTCTAAAGTTATGTCAAGGGCACATGGGTAGGTGACCCCTTCTGGCATTTGCATCCATCTAAATAAACAAGCAAACAGAATAAAAATGTAAGAGACAGGCCGGTTCCTGCAGGGGCTCTCACTCTAGTAGCATGTTTCTATCACTGGTGCACAATGTAGTGGAGCAGAAAGCATTCAAGGGGAAGGACGACATCAGGTTTCCTTTTCAAAAGTGTTGCCTGTTCTTTCTTTCTAAAGAAATGATTGTATTTAAAGCAAATATTATTCCTGTGCACCAGCAGAAGAGCAGAGATAGGCAGGGAGATTGAAGGCAAACGGATTATGCATATAAATGGGAGTTAATTTTCTAACTCTTCGGAAATCTGACAACTAGCAGAGTGCTGTGGGGTCAGGAGCAGCGTGGCATTTATGTGCTCTGGACAGGGCTGCTGTGCCTTGTAGGCACCATCTCCTCTTTTTCTAGGTAGTTTAGGGTGTAACAACTTTAAGGTGATGGGTTTGAGGGGACACCCAAAACTGACCCAGATGCAGAGCGAATGCTCCAATGGCCCTACATCATTGAACAGCATGAAAAGCTATGGCTAAAATTTAATATTGCTTTCCCCTCTCCCTCCCGAGTCCCTCCATGGCTTCCTTTTTGGGCTTCCAGATATAACCTGCCCTATTTCTTCTAAGCTTCTCACCCCTCTTGGCTGACTCAGGTGACTGGCTGCCTCCCAGCTGTTTAGCACTGTACCCCTTCTGGTCTTCACTGACTGCCTATCTTCATCATATGCTCCAGGCTTTCTCCCATCCCTGAGCTGGACATAGTTTTAGAGATAGCTGGACATCCCTGTGTTCAGGGTGTTGCATGGGAATAGCCTGACACACAGTCCAAATAGAGCTTGAGAGCCCAGGCTTCAGGCTTCCCTTACCCACTTCTCCCCTCCCACTGTATCAGAAGAGGATCCATGCTTGTGGCAGGAGAGGACGTGGCTGCCTGGGAACCGCTGTGCTGCTGTTGGCTAATGATACTCGGCCGTTCTGGCCGTTGTTCAGCACGTTGCCGCGTGGAGACCTTCATTACACCCTTGTGTACTTCTTCCTTTGACGTCACTGGAGTTTACTCCAGATGAGCGCTGGGATTTGATCCTGCATCTGTAATGACATTGCTATACTGGGAAAGAGGGTGTGGGAGTGGGAAGGAGGAGGAGAATAGATTGGAAGATGAAGTACATCCAGCAGAATCCGGCTTGATCCAGTGAAAACCTTGAATACATATCTATAAAAGAGAACATGATATTTCATTTGTTTTGTTTTATTTTACCAGAAAATAAAATCTTCCCAACCCAAGACTGTCACTTTGGAAATAATTTGTGGCTGGAGATTTCAACACCCACTCCAATGATATTTTATTCTGACCCTAAACAAAATCAATAGCTTATTTTTTTACCTATCTTTTTTTTTTCCTTACTTCTTTGAGAAAACAACATTTTTCAGCTCAGTGGAAGGAAAAAAATAGATTCTGCCCAGTGTTGTTAAAAAGATATTATAACCACTGTCTCTGGAAGTGTAAAAAGTACATGATCTAATATGTCTGGAGCAATTTTGAAAGGTTGCTTTATTTAGGATAATGGAGAAGCAGCAGTAAACCTCATAATCTTGTTGGTTAAAAAAAAAAAAATACAATGAAAGGTCTGAGAAATGTAGCTTTCTGCCCTGGTTTTTCAGCTGTAAAGGAGAAGGGTTTGAATTTGGATTAAGGCTGTAGGAAAAGGGGTTTGCCTGTCTTGGTTTTGAGGGTTCCTTTTTATATTAAATCTCACAGCCTTCAGCTAAATTGCATGGTCTCAATGAGACCGGTAGCTGAATAGCAGAATGCAATCAATGCAAGTCAGTCTTTGAAGAGGCAAGTAGGGGCTGAAGTTCAGGAACATGGCACGTTTACCAGGACAACGGGCTTGCTGCTGTAATGCATCCAGCTGAATTCAGAGGCCCGGTCCCAAGATAACTGTGGGTCATGTTATGGGCAGGACTTTTGCTGTGCTTCACAAATTTGTATGAAGGCTTGGGCATGTCTATTGATTTCATGCATGTTATAGATGAGACTGTTATGTGAAGGCTCAAGGTTTGATTATTAGAGGATAGCGTGTTGAGAGAGCTGGGTGAGGAGCTAAACACTGGAACAGCTACAGATCTGCTTTATGGTGAGTACTGGAGAAGGGCGAGGGGTTACTTCTGGGGCATGCACGGGAATGAAAGATGTTCATTTCTCAGAGTAGCTGATGTTCATAAGCACCGATAGAAAAGAGAACAACTTGCAGCCATATCACATCATTCATTGCCCTTCTTGGGCATTTCAGCAAGTCTGGTTTGTCAGAGGGGGGCAAAAATCTTGTGAATTTGGAAATAAATTATGAATTAATTTTTGTAATAAATTATGAATATGTTTGCTCTGTCAGGATTTGAGGCACCGGGCTCTGATCAAAAAGTTTTTTAATGTCTTCCCTCTGCTTCCTCAAATTCAGTTGAGTGCGTCTGTGTGTTTTTAAAGTCAATTTTTTGATGAATTTTTTACTCTGCCAACAACAAATACTTTGTTTGTTCTTGACGGGCATCAGGGGAGGAAACTTTTGATATCGTGCTCTAGCACTTCACTTGCAATCAGTGTGAACGCGAAAAGGATTCCCTGGCTGGCTGCAGCCCTGCCAGCCATGCAGCACTACTAGGGAGTGGGAAAAAAGTGCCAGCCAGGGAAGGAGGGGAAGAGGGTCATGTGGCTTGGGTGCTAGGAGATCCCTGTGTGGCCTTGGGGAAGCAACTTCATGTCTCTGCTTCAA